>NC_043025.1:2558063-2600563 GCF_006345805.1 Octopus sinensis
TATAGTGCGTGTGTTTTTATTGGCTAAACTGGCAAAATTACCATTCCAAAATACAACAATATCTGTTTCAACACACGATTTAACATCAAAATTCTTGCAAATCAAATGCATAATCGTGTCTATATTATATATATATATATTATAATATATATATATATATATATATGTGTGTGTGTGCGTATATTATATATGTATATATATATATATATATATATATATATATATATATATATATATATATATATATATATATATATATATTATATATATATATATATATATATAAATATAATGTATATATATTTTGTTGCTTTGTTGATGTGTGACTTATAGTATTTGTATTAATATTCCTTATCCCATTGTTTCCCCATTCTGATATTCCACGTTATTTTTCCTGTCTTAATATATCTTCTTTTCCTGCATTTATCGTCTTCTTCACAATTTTTCTCTACATTCATCTTGTTCATCATTTTCTGGTTCTTCTGCTTTTAATTATTTCAACTGCTTTCTCCTCTCTTCATGAATCATTTTTGCTTCTTCTTCTTCTTTTTCTTCTTCTTTTTCTTTTTTCTTCTTCTTCTTCTTCTTCTTCTTCTTCTTCTCTATATCTATAATTCGATGATTTATTTTCCTTCACCTTCTTCGTTTCTAATCAATTTCTAATTTTCCATCATATCTTTCATCATTATCATCATCATCGTCATCTTCGTCACCATCATCATCATCATCACTATCATCATCATCATCATCAACATCATGATCATCCTCATGATCATCATCATCATCATCATAATCATCATCATCATCATCATCATCAGTATCATCTTCAGCGCTATCATATCCTTTCAAAACATTCAAAGTTTAGTTGAAATGTAAGTTGCTTAAGTTTTTTGATATTATTTTATTTAAGAAATTTTTCTAGTAACTTAATGTCTTCTCATCTTCCTTTTTCTCTCTCTATCTCTAACTAATGTTCTGCTACTATTTTCATGTTAGAGTGTGTATGAAGGTGTCTATGAGTGTTTGTGTCTCTATGTGTCTGCATAAATGTCTAACATTTTCTGTATGAGTGTATGATTGTACGTGAATATGTATGTTTGCATTTGTGTCTATAGGTGGGTATATTATGAAATATATATTTATGCAGAGTTATACTCACTTCAAGAAAAGAAAGTATAGAAATATATTCATCCTCACTCTTTTGAGATACTGGTTCAATAATATGAGTTATTTTAAACTCTACAATTACATGACGTGCTGAAGTTGGTAGTCGTCATTTTCTATTTGTACAGTGAGCTACAGCTGGGGCAATTTGGTCAAACTGTCCAGTGTGATGGCTGCATATGCCGTTTCAATTTCTTTAGGAAGGATGTTAATGTAGCTAGTCGTCCACAACATAAAACAACGTTTGGTGTGTCCCTCGTACGTTTGTGTCTGTGTGTATGTCTGATAATTTTACTTATGTTGATATATTTTTATTATCATTTCTATCCTCATTCCCGAATTTTCTTGTTATTGTTTTGCTTGTCCATCTTGTCTGTTTTTTTGCTACTCATATTACTTTTTCTTCATCACCGACTTCTTCGTTGTTATTATTGTTGTTGTTGTCATTGTTTTTGTTCTTCTTCACCTTCTTCTCCTTCTCCTTCTCCTTTTTCTTCTTCTTCTTCACCTTATTCGTACTAAAATTATTATTATTATTATCATTATTATTATTTTTTTTTTTAATATATTATTTTATATTATTATTATTATTATTATTATTATTATTATTATTATTATTATTATTATTATTAACTAACGAAATACATTATAATCGAACCGAGTGAAAACGAGTTTATTGAGTAGAGTACTTTTTGAAATGTCAACTGATGAGAAGCATCTGCAAAGAAAGATGCACCGCGGCCAATCGACCATCATCTCATCCGTGAGTGGCCGATTGAAGACCGGTTGAAACAGCAGTAATGATTAATGTATCAAGTAAAATCCATTTTCCATTTCCGTCATACGTGTGTGTGTGTATTTTGTATGTGTGTGTGTGTGTGTGTGTGTGTGTGTGTGATTACGCGTAGGCATTGGCATGGCTGTGTGATAAGAATTTTGCTTCTGTATTCAGTTCTTCTCCGTGTAATCTGGTCTCAAACCAAACAAACTCGTGTATGTTAGTTACTTGGGTTCACGGTAACTGAAGGAAACCCGTCGTATATATAAATTTTCTGAACGAGCTAAGTTTAATAAAGGTAACTCATGTTACCTGAGCAATAATGCAACTGCCCCAGCTTTTCTGACACTTTTGAAATCCGGCCTGGAAGTAGTTTTCCATAGGCGAGTCGAGGACCTCTAGATTTCGACAATGATGTTAAGTTTGCTCTTGATCTCGACCTCTGAGCTGATTTTTCATCTTGAGGAACGGATGCAAGTCAGCAGGTGGTAAATCTGGCGAATAGGGCAGATGCGGAAGCGATAGCATGTTGTTTTTGGCAAGAAACTTACGAGTGAGGTGATAGGTGCATTTTTGTCGTGAAAAATTCAATACTTCGCGAATCCAGATCCGGTCATTTTCCCCAAACGTCCTCGCTGAATAATCTCCCAATACACAATACCGAGGATGTCGGAAAAATATGATGAACATGCTCTGGATTAAGCTGTGATTTATTCGTGCGCCCATACACTCGAAACATTACGTAAGAACCACTGTCGTACGTAATGTTTCGAGTTGTAAGGTACCGCACGAGTGGAATTATATATCAAAGAAGGTTTGAAAATGCAATGTTAAAAAATGTTTATTTACTTGACCGGTTTCAGTTATTTAGAAAGAATTGTCAAAAGCAACATGTAAAATCTTTGTTGTGTTAGGTACTGGTTGTCACAAAATATTACAATACATATATACATTCTTTGATAATAATAAGAATATGTTAAACACAGTTTACAAGGGAAAATCTTGGGAAAATATAAAAGAAATTTGACAAGTTCATTAAAATATTGGGTACAAAAGATTACAATACATATATACATTCTTTGATAATAAAAAGAGAATGTTAAAAACAGTTTACAGAAAGAATTATTAAAAAGTTCAGAGGAAAATTGGTATTGTATCTGTATATATACACACAGAAAATTATAAGTTCAAAAAGGTTACATTTTGGTAGTATATAAATGTACAATGAGGGAGATATGTTTAGTTTGAACTGACCTGATTCCCCATATTATCGTAAAAGCTTTTACGATAATATGCGGAATCAGGTCAGTTCAAACTAAACATATCTCCCTCATTGTACATTTATATACTATCTAAATGTTCATATTATTATCAAAGAATGCGTATATGTATTGTAGACAATCAGTACCTAACACAACAAAGCTTTTACATGTTACTTTTGACAATCTTTTTGTAAAAAAGTGAAACCGGTCAAGTAAATAAACATCTTTTAAAATTGCATTTTCAAACCTTCATTCATATATATATATATATATTCTTTTATTCTTTTATATGTTTTAACCCTGAGGCTGTGTCGATGCTGGGGCCCCACCAGTGTAAACACTTTTCGACTGGCCGAGTTTATGGGATTGGCCAGAGTTCGCTACCGCTGCAGTCTTTTGAGTTTCCTGCCCTGATATTGGTTCACTTGTATAGCAAGAGGTCAAGTCGTATGTTGAAACATCTAAACCCACTCTTCAGATCTGTTAAATATCTGTGAGCACTTGAACTCCAAACTATTGCAGTACATTCTCCTAATATTAAATGAAAGATCTGGGAATTTTAGAACAGTGCAGTGACGTCCAATTCGGGGTCTGGTATAATTCTGAATTCCAAAGTTTGATACCAGCTTCCCTAGTAACTTCCACACATATCACTAAATACATCTCCGGTTTTCGCTCCATGGAGTAGAGTCCTAAATCTTTCAAATACTCTTTACTCCCTCTTTTACTCTTTTACTTGTTTCAGTCATTTGACTTCGGCCATGCTGGAACACCGCCTTTTAGTCGAGCAAATCGACCCCGGGACTTATTCTTTGTAAGCCCAGTATCGTTAATACTGGGTTAATATCATGTGTGATCACTGCCATCAAAGGTGGAACATGTGTCTGTGAAATGATAGTATGATCCAACGTAGAACTTATTGAAATACTCACCTAAAAGCATATTTTACACCTACGATAGATGGTAAGGATTGAGTTGAGACCTCCGTCGGTCATTACTGACGTGGGATTGCACCTAGAAAGTTACCCTCCCAGGCATAAGTCCGGGCAAGTTTGTTTATGGAAGACCAGCAGTCACCCATGCATACAGGCCTCCCCTCTCTATCTAAGGGAAAGGCAACTGCCGATACAACTTGGAACCTGTGACGTCGCAACTCATTTCTACAGCTGAGTGAACTGGAGCAACGCGAAATAAAGGGTCTTGCTCAAGAATACAACACCCAGCCCGGTCCGGGATTCGAACTCACAACCTCATGATTGTAAGCTCCACGCTCTAACCACTGATCCATGCACTATATATTACTTATATCATCTGAACAATATACAATGGTAGTGTTATGGAATAAAGAATATCGTTTAATTCATTCTCTCTTATTCACCTCTGTTTAAACACTAAACAGAAAAAGGAAAAAGAAACAATTTTTCCACAATAAAAAATCGAGATGCAACAGACATAATTCAAAAATCTTTAGTACCAGTCTTCAACGCGGGTTTCGAAATAGCAAATCCAAATCGCCATACAATACCACCATATAAACACCAGTTGCTGATGTCACATAAATCATTGAAATTTTACATCTGATCAGAACCGAACTTGAGCAAACACAACAAAGTGACGCTTTAAGAGAATCAACCAACTGGAATGGTTTATGCCCGTCCCCCAATGGGAAGTCAACCAGGCAGAACAACAACCTTGCCCACCAGAAAAATTAGACGTCACCTGTAATTTAATGAATCAAATACCAGATCGGTTCACGGAAATAATTGTAAACACATCCAATTCCAAAAAACGCCGTTACAAGCAAAAGTCCTTGCACACGACGGACAATGATTCACAGAGACTGTGCTCAAAGATTTCCCTTTTTCCACTATCTCAATTTCTCCCTTGTTTTTCTCCTTCTTTACCCTGTATGGCCGAAACTCTGATGATATACATTTCTTATCGATCTTTTGAATTTTATGCATTCAAACAAGATCTTCCACATTTTTTATATTATTGAATGTTATGAATATTTAAATCATATTTCATATTACTGAAACTTGTAAACATTGAAACATGTTATTCTAGTTCATTATTTAAAATTTTTACCATTGATAAAAGTATTGTTGAAACTAGTTTGGTATGTATGTAAAAAAGGTTATTTAAAAACAATTCAAATAAGGTTATTTTTAAAAAATCCAAATTTAGGTGCATCGTGAACAACAAATTTTTATATAGTTTTGCCTCCTCATATATGCATACATACATACATACATACATATATGTATATATATATATATATATATTTATATATCTATACAATAATATGTTACATTACTCGATAGTCAAGATAAAACTCTGAGTTTCAGATGCCGAAGTGGAAATCCACAACACCATCTCTTCGGTTATCTGGAAAATAGCCAGATAACCGAAGAGATGGTGTTGTGGATTTCCACTTTGGCATCTGAAACTCAGAGTTTTATCTTGACTATCCAGTAATGTAACATATTATTGTATAGATAAATTTCCTCTATTTACATAATATTGAGGTCTCTTTCTTTCTTTTGTTATCTTACCGTTTTACCAATATATATATATATATATATATATATATATATATATACGTTATATATACGCAAGATTTTTTATGTGAAGTCGTGTGTTGAAACAAATGTTGTTATATTTCGGAATGGTCATTTTGCCAGTTTAGCCAATATAAACACACGCACTATATATCTGGTGTTACTTTGCTTCAGTGTTATTTATTTTTTATATTAATCGTAATCTTATTTCGGCCAGAGTTCTTTCGTCACACTCCTGTAAAGCCAGAAATTGTGTCTATAGTATAAGATGTGAAGAGGGACGATGCAGTAATAAGACAACGACATACGTAGGGGAAACAGCAATAAGCATAGGAGAGCGGGTAAATGGTCATTGGAGACAACTCAAGGAAGGTAAAAGCTCATCGATTCTGTACCAACACGCCGAACAGGAACACAGGGGTTCAAACAACAACATAGAAATTAAAATATTGTCCACACATAGAACAGATGCAACAATCAGACAAATTACAGAAGCTACACATATAATAGAAAATAAACCTAGCCTGAATAGAAAACTAGAATGGAACACTAGTACACACCACAATATATGACGGTAGAGGATCCCGAAAACATAATAAATACACAGATAAATTAACAAATAGAAATAAATAACAATTTTATATTTTTTTCTATTTATTATTATTATTACTAGTATTGTTTTTATACATATATACATACTTACAAGCATATGTAATGATAATTAGTGGATGTAAACACATGAACAAAATAAGAATAAACAAAAACAACAACAAAAACAAATTACATCAACGTATATAAACAGAAGATACAAATATTACAGGCATCCCCCCACACACACTAAATAAACATAGACGCACATAGAGATATAAACATGCACAAATGAAGACATACAATAGAAATACAAAATTACTGACGTTTAGTAAGGAGAGACACAAATAAGAAAAAAGAAAACAAAGGACCACTGATGCGGTCACAGGAGTGTGACGAAAGAACTTTGGCCGAAATAAGATTAAGATTAATGTAAAAAAATAAATAACACTGAAGCAAAGTAACACCAAATATATAGTGCGTGTGTTTTTTATTGGCTAAACGGGCGAAATGACCATTCCGAAATATAACAATATATACATATATATGTATATATATATATATATATATATATATATATATATATATATATATATATATATTATATATATATATATATATATATATATATATATAAAGACTTTTTGATCCGAGGGGAGGCAATGCGAGCAACAACCACAGGAGCATCACAAAATCCACAGAAAGACCAAACACATACAAATCTTCATATACTCATTTATATCTATAAAGCCCAACATTTAGATCCTAATCTACACATTCTTTCTGATAAAACAGGCAATATTTATTCAGTGCCTTATGAAACTTAGGATGAATTGATATCCAAAGAGCTGCACGCTAAATACAAAATCGCCAAGAAATCGGCTCTTGCCGACATTAATAATAGACAGTATGACTAATTTCTGAATTGGGAATCCTTGACTGCACGCAACCTTACGATCCTTAGACCTCGCACTGCACCCTAGAGGACCATAAAAAAGATTTTCTTGCCAAATACGATTAATTTGCCCAACTAAATTTGACTTGGGTAGAATCAGCAAATCCATATTGGATAGAATTATTCCAGTGATAAGAGAAAGGACGATGTTGCCCTTATGGGAATCTACCAATGCTATTTTATATAGGTTTCACACAATTAAATGTGATGACTCATCGTCATTTGTACAATTTGATATTTCGAATTACAACTCCTTGATCTCTCCCATCTTACTGAATAAAGCAATCATTTTAGCCCGGAACTTTGTTGAAATATCGAATCTAGATATTGATATTATTCAAGCAGCAAGAATGACTCTGATAAATTATGGAAAGCACCACTGGTCTAAATCGCATTCTTTTATTTTATTCGACATCACTATGGAATCATCGGACTCGGCTCAAGTAACGGATATTGTTGGTCTATTTTTGTTAGACAAGTTTAAGCGGTTTTTCCCATCTCTATCCGAAGGGATTTATTGGGATGACGCATTATTCATCTTCTCTAATCATTCAAATCCTCAGATTGAAAGAATGAAAAAGGACCTTAGAGAATCTCTCAAGGACCTTTATAATTTGAGCATCGTTTTTGAGAATAATCCTAAAGTGGCAAATTTCTTCGACATCACTCTCTATCTGAATACTAGCTTACACTACCCTTTCCGAAAACCAAACCAAACTTCCCGATATATCAATGTTTCCTCAAATCATCCCAAATCAACCATCAATAGCATTATAACTGCAATTTCTATCAGAATCTCAAACCTATCGGCGAATAAAGACATCTTTAATCAACACGCCCCAATATACAACAATGCCTTGAAATTGAGTGGGTTCACAAATAATATTGAATACATACACAATACAAAATTAAAAATTAAATTGTCCAGCATGGTCAGCGACGATATGAAACGGATTTCGGATAGCAGAGGCTCCCCTCATGATCCCCAAGGAACTCGCAACAAGCTGATAATAAGGTTAATTAGGTTAATAATGAGAATTGTAATGATGAAAATACCATGGATGATAACAGCAACGGGAGGGAAGGGGTTGCAAATAATAGGAGTCATAAATGTGAATTGAGGTTTAAAGTTGGGCTTAGGTCTAGTGAAGTTGAAAATAGGAATAAGAATAATACTAATAGTAGTAAAAATAAAAATATAAATATTACTAATACATACAGGAATGGCCTTACGTCAAGTCGAGCAACATATTGTAATCCCATTATTAATACTAAGTCTAGGATTCGTCAAGTTACTTGGTTTGCCTCTCCCTTTTCATTAAGGGTGAAAGGTTTACCAAAGCTATTTTTAAAGTTATTGAAGGAAAATTTCCCAAAACACCATAAGTACTATTCAATATGTAACAAGTCAACAATCAAGTTGGCCTACTCAGACACTCCCAATGTCGGATCTATTGTTGCTTCGTTGAACAGAAGTAAAATAAGGCGCTATAATGATAGAAACGATGACAGAAGCTTTAATGGAAAATTCATTAAGGACAGAAGATAGTAGTAATATTAATAGTACGTCTTCTGAAATCGATTATGAAGGGCGTATTGGAATGACAAATAGTAGAGATAATCATAATAATGATGTTGGTGATGATATTAGTGATTATAATGATTATCAGGGTGGTAATAATAGTGTTAATTGTAGTGATAATGGTAATACAAATATTAGTAAAAATAAAAATAAGAATGATGGTAATAGTAAGAATAATAATACATATACATATAACAATACATATACCGGAAAATAGTAGGAACGATGGTGTAAATGATATGGTGGATCCTAGTACTGGGAGGGGGCATGGTTTCGGAGTGATCAGTAATACGAGACCCCGTAGCAGGTTGAAGAAATGTAATTGTAGGGGGCTCATCAGTATGTCCGATTAGCGGAAATTGTCGCCAGGAAAATGTAGTTTATAAATGTAGTGTTGAGGCTCAAGGAGGCCAGAGAAAAATATATGTTGGAAGCACAGTAGACTTTAAGCAGAGGTATCGATCCCACCTGAGCTCTTTCAACAATCCTAAATATAAGAACTCTACAACATTGGCATTACATGTTAATGACCTTAAGGAAAGGAATGTTGAATTTAAAATATCATGGCCTATCATTGCGCACGCCCCCCTATAGAATTGGGTCCACTAGATGCGGTTTATGCATAAGGGAAGCATATACTATATTGAAAAATTACAACAACGCAGTGTTAAATAAGTTCACTGATGCAATACCGGCGTGTACGCATAAGATCCACTCGACGTTCTATAAGAAATTTAGAAATAGAAATAGCAATAACAGTTAGAGCTAAGCAATAACAATTGAATTAAATTTAGTAAGTAGTAAATGAAATAAAACTAAAGTAATGTAATTATTAAAAGAAAAAAATAGCTATTAGTATAAAATGTGTCAAGGACTTGAACCCGAATATGTGGCTTTGCATGTATGTGAGAACTTATAAGATTGAAGAAAAATAAAATAAAATAAGTGCAGAACTGAAATGGTCCAGATGGCGCTGTGTGCATAAAATTTACTATGGCTGCTGGATCGAATTATATGCATATAAAATAGCATTCATGATCGATAAAAATTTTTGGGAGTACGTAATGTCTCGTTTCTGAATATGGCCGGTATGTAATTGTGTATTTGTTCACGTTTACTATGTGTTGTATGTATAGGATATCCTGATGAGGGGAGTGCCAATTTTAAGTATATGATATGACTAATATTAATTGGCGCGTCTCCGAAACCCCCGTAGAGGGACTTCTGTGTATCTTTGTAAACTTGTATTTTTGTAAATTGTATAATTATTATCTTCTATGTACATTTCGCTAGAATTTTAATTCGTCTTTTAATTTGCCATTGTATGCTTTATTTTTATTTATTATTATACTATTTATTTCTCTTATTGTAACAAATTTATATTTAGGAATTACAACCGTGTTTCGTGGTCTGCTACCCGAACAGCTCCTTTATAGGATCCAGTTAACTCAAGACATCATCAGGAAAAAACCACGTCCGGTTTCGGCCCCTACTCCTCTACCGTTTTGACATGGCTCCCCATCCCCTTTCGGAGCTGTCTCCAGCTCTGGTGCTGGGTGCATGTCTTTCTTCTTCTTTCTTCTGTTCCCTGGCCTCTTCGATGTATCGTCAGTGAGTGTCAGCCGGTGACTGACTGTCTTGTCAAATTTTACCCTTTAAATACCAGCCGCATAGGCTCCAGGAAGTTGTCACTTGACACTGTCTCACCTTAACTGACTAGTGAAGGTGCGTAGTTTTAGCCCGAGCATTTTCTAAACGACCATCGCCTGTCAGTCAGCTTGTCTCACCTAATGATGTTATTTCCCGTCGGATTGTTTATGATTTTCAAGCCATTTTCGGTCTTCCCGCTTCAGCCATATATAGAAGCTGGCTTTTTCGACCGCCTCCTGTACTCTCCTTATTAGTTTACGCAGCTCGGGGCTAGAAAAATCAAATCTTCTTTTGAAAAGCGTTGTCATTTTCCTTTCAATGAAGCCTCTATCCCCCACTGCCAGGTGATAATATTCGACATTCCATCCCTGTTCTATGCATTCTTCGATTAGCTTTTCATACTCTTCTCTTTTCGTTCCTCTGCATTGCCGATGTTCTCTTCCCAAGGTACTGTCAGTTCTAGTAAAATTCCCATTCCCTGGTCTCTGTTCCATAGAACTAAGTCCGGTCTTTGTGTTGTTTTTATTAGTGGAAATACTACTTGTCTTTCCAAGTCCGTGGCCACCTCCAAGTATCCCTTCCATCCTTCGTCTATCTTGTATACTTTACTTGTAGGCCTGGTTTTATAACCTTTTCCCTCCTTGTGGAAGTATACTTCCTGCGCTTTTCTACTTTTGGGTACTCTCCCCTATTGTACCTCTCGATCTTATCCTTGAGTGCTGCGCTTATGACGCTGAGGACTTGATTATGCTGCCAAGTATTTCTTTCAAGTGCTAGTCTGCAACTTGACATAACATGTCTAACCGTCGCTTTCTCTCCGCATCTACAATCATCAATTTTGTTTATGTTCCACCGGATTAAGTTCGCCGGTGAGGGTAGAACGTCGGAGGTAGACTTGATCAGGAAGGATGTTCTTGCTTGTTCCCAAGCCCAAAGTTCCTTTCATGATATTCTGCGGTTAATCACATATTCCTCCCATCTCAGGCACTGTCCCTGTTGATGTTTGGCACCAAATGTAAATTTCGCCTTTCTTCTTCCTCCTTTCTCACTTCGTATGCCACTGCCTCTTTCATCTCTTTTACACTGCTCTTGCAAAATGGCCTGAAATTTTGCGACCCTAGGCCGGTTCTAGCTTCTTGCGTCGCTCCGACTATATCTGCGTGCTTTAGTTTTCCGATAACCCTGTTTACTGCCTCTTCCGCCTTCCATTTCCTCCCTGTTCGTACCTTTGGAGGGTTTTCCCGGATACTCTGATCTTTTGAATACCTTAGCATCATTACTATCCTTGCCTTTCCTGCCCTATATTCTTCGGCGATTGATGTTATTGGTAGTTGCAGCTCGGCTTTTCCATATAGTGCAGTTGTATTCAGTGGTTTTGGCAGACCAAGCCATTTTCTGATAAACACACTGCATCTTTGCTCCATCCTTTCTATTCTACTCGAGGCTATTTCGTACATTTGTAATGGCCACATTATTCTTGGGTACAGCCCAAATTGCAGTATCCAAAATTTGAATTTTCCCGGCAGCGTTGTTCTGTCAATTGCCTTTAATCCTTGTTCTACTAACTCGTTGTTTCTTTTCCTTGCTTCTTATCATTTAATAAATCTTTATAGATCATCTGCCGAGACTCTTTACCTGTTGTTCTTTCGCCGTTGGTATGTCTTCACCTCCTATCCTGAATTTCACTTCTTGCCTTCCTTTCACGAAAGCCACGCTTCGAGATTCTTTGGCTTTGAATTTCATCCATGCCCATCCTATCAGTTCGTCCAACCGCTCTAACGTTTCCTCTGCTGCTTCTCTACTTTCTGATAATATAGTTACGTCGTCCATAAAAGCCCTTAATGGTGTCTTAGTAACAGCTTTCTCACAGTTTGTAGATCTGAGTAGCATTTCCAATGACTAACACAAATAAGATGACTGATATCGTGCATCCGGCTGCAATGCCTATTTCAAGCCGTTGCCCCTCCCTAGATTCAAGGTGTTATAAGCAAAATTTATATTTTTATGTGATATATTTATATATTACTACATTTAACTTTTTTTAAATGTCGGGTTTTATAGATATAAATGAGTATATGAAGATTTGTATGTATTTGGTGTTTCTGTGGATTTTGCGATGTTCCTGTAGTTGTTGCTCGCATTGCCTCCCCTCGGATATAAACAAAAAGTGTATACAGCTCATTAGAGCACTTCTATTTCCAGTCCGTTGTATATCTTGAGCCTTCACCACAGCTGCCTCGCCAATGCGTATATTGAGCTCAGCGTCAAGGGATAGGTTGTAGGTGACGGTAGAGCCAAGATAGGTAAACGTCTCAACCTCCTGTAATCTGTGGTCTCCAATATGTATGTTTGGGATGTCCGGTGTAGCCGGACCTATGATGTTGGTCTTCTTGAGGCTGATAGCTAAGCCAAAGTCGTTACATGCCTGCTCAAAACAGTTGATGAGCCTTTGTATGGCTTCTTTTGTGTGTGATACCAGAGCAGCATTATCAGCAAATAGCATCTGATGTCTGAAAGGCATGTGAAAGTAAGAGCGAGAAGAAGATGCCAAATAATGTAGGAGCAAGGACACAACCTTGCTTTACTCCGTTTTTTATTTGGAAGGCGGCTGATGTTGAACCATTGTGCTGTATGGTGCCTTGCATATCATCATGGAAAGATTTGATGATCCTCAGCAGCTTTGGTGGACATCCGATTTTTTGGAGCAGGATGAAGAGGCCTTTTCTACTTACAAACGAAGGCCATATGTAATGGCATTTTCTGCTCTCTGGACTTCTCCAGAAGTTGGCGTATGGAGAATATCATATTGATAGTTGATCTGTTTCTTCTAAAGCCACACTGCGATTCCGGATAGATTCGAGAAGCAAGTAGTTGTAGCCTGGCCAGGGTAACGCGGGCAAAGGTCTTTCCAACAGTGCGTAGAAGGGATATTCCACGGTAATTGTTACAATCACCACGGTCACCTTTGTTTTTGTAAATCGTGATGATGTTAGCATCCCGCATATCCTGAGGGACTGTACCCTCTCCCCAGCACTGACACAGAAGCTCATGATGGTGCCGAAGCAGGATGGTGTTTTTGCCGGCTTTGATGACCTCTGAGGGGATGCCGTCTTTTCCCGGAGCCTTATTTCTTGCTAGGGAGTCAACAGCCTTGGTGTGCTCTGCTATAGATGGCCCACCGTCAAGTTCGCACATGACTGGCAAGATCTTGACACTCTCGACTGCAGCCTCAGCCACTGTAGTCTCCCGTGAATAGAGATCCTGGTAGTGCTCCACCCATCTATACATTTGCTTGCCTTGATCCCTGATGAGATCTCCAGTAGTTGATTTCAGAGGGGCTGACTTGGTTGCGGATGGACCGAGGGCCTTCTTTAAACCGGCATACATCCCACGGGTATCGCCACTCTCAGCAGCTGACTGGATACTCTGACAGATTTCCTGCCAATACCTATTTGCACAGCATCTGGCTGTCAGTTGGGTTATATTTTTTGCCTTTCTGAGTTCTTCGAGTGATTTTGTAGAAGAATCACTCTTGTATTGCATCAGAGCTGCATGCTTTGCTTCGATAACTGGTTCCAGCTCTAAGAGCCCATCACTGAACCAATCTGGGTGTTGCCTTTCTCTCATGCCGAAAGTATCTATTGATGAGGTATACAAAGCTTCCCTGATATAATTCCACCTAATTTCAGCAAAGGGGGTTGGGCAACTACTGAGGGCACCTTGATAGAAACAGCAAAACATTTTCGCTGTGTAGGATCCGAGCTTCTGGCAGTGTTAATGCGTGATCGGCCCTTTTTCTTGGAGTGATGGACTTTTCTAGGCAGGATCCTCACCCTGCTTCTAATTAGTGAGTGATCTGTGTGGTAACTACGGGTTAGTTAAACAGAATTCAGAAAGGATCTTCGTGTAATGATGAGATCCATCTGATGCCTGTGGTGAGATCTTGGATGTCTCCAAGATGCCTTGTGTGATGGCTTGTTGGCAAAGTATGTGCTGGTGACGCCCAGGTTATGGTATGGGCAAAATTCAAGTAGTCTCTCACCATTGTCATTCATGTTGCCAATATCAGTGTATCCAACACAAATGGGCCACGAATCTCCTAGAAGGTAGATGTTTTCATTTGTTGGTATATTTTTAATGACACAGTTGAGATCTTTGTAGAACTGGTCCTTGGTCTCCTCTGGGCTGTAGAGAGTGGGAGCATAGATGCTCAGTAGATATACTGAAACAGAAGAAGTCGAGAGGCGCAGTGAGAGGATACGCTCAGTGTCTCCTGATGGTGGTTCTATTGAGGAGAGTAATGAGTTTCTCACTGCAAAGCCAACGCCATGCTGACGAGGTTCTTCTAGATCGCTTCCCTGCCAAAAGAAGGTGAAATCCTGTTCTTTGACTTTCCCGTTTGAGGGGAGTCTTGGCTCCTGCAGCCCAGCAATGTCTATGTTAAGCCTCTCTAGTTCACGGTCAATGATGGCCGTCTTTCTTGTGTCTTCAACCCTGAGTAGATCATCAGATATTCCAGGGCACATGGTCCTGACATCCCAGTTTTCTAACCGCAGGACTGGTGGTTTCTTGTCTTTTAGTTGTTTGCCTGGTGCAGATGTTGCAGGCCGTTTTTTCAAGTCAAACTCTTAGCTCCAAGCACCCAATGAAGCAGGCGGCCTGTGGTGGGTCAGCAACTTATTAACTGGGGGCTGCCCTGCTTCAGGTAGGCAGTAGCTAACCAATGAGACAAGAAGGTCCCTCCCACCGTCAGCGGTGTCCCGTGGCGCCCATATCTTACGCTAATCTGAATGGACTTATCACCAGTTATGTCAATATTATTCTGCATACATATTGGTAACGAACATATGTATATGCATACATACATATACGCACAATATACCAATATATACATAAGTATTATATGTTGTTGAATGTAAGATAATTCGCAGACTAAGAGAGAAACGTTATATATGCACTTCGTAAGCGTAACGAAATAATTTCGACCAAGATCTTACCAATCTCGTTAAAGACATCACATTGAAACCCAGAAAAATAACAATCAAACCCCACCTAACTAAAACTTATATTATCATCGTGAGTCTTCAAAAATACTCTGAAATTCTCTTCAAAGCCGTCAAGACCGGCAACCTTTATAACGTTCCTCTAGATAAATACCGTGAGCTAATACTCAAGCAACTACATAAAGGCTACCATATTGTACCGGTTCCACTCGAAAAGACATCATCATCAAGAACCGTGATCTCGTTTTCGAACTCGGATTAGAAGATAGGACTGAACCTTCCTTAACTCGCACATTCGATATTAACGTAGAAGACTAGAAAATAAAATTTGGCAAGGACCATTCCGTTCGCCTTATTTGCTTCTCCATTTCAGATACAAGTAAGATCACAAGATTTTATCAGACAGGATTATACCCCCAACTGCATCCAACGTACACACTACACCTATGGCCTGAAATTACTCAAGCCGTCCAGTGGTTTAATTCCTAAAGCCCTAAACATGCTTTTAAATTCATCCAGATCGACATAGACCAAATCACTCTAGTGTATCCCTTATCCTTCTCAACAAAGTCCTCATGTTTGCAATGATACACTCTAACCTCACTTGTGACGATATTGATATAATCATATGATAAAACTGGGTACTTCTGGGCCAATAGAGACATTCGGGATTCTCGCAACCGCCGAATCGAACAGATTAGAAAAAGGCTAAGATATATTTTTTAAAAAGTGGGCCTCTGCATCACATTTTGTAACAGCCTTAAAACTTCTAATTTCCTAGATGTCACCCTAGATCTACAAAGTCAAATTTTCTACCCATGCCATAAACTTAAGGGGAACCTCCACTACGTCAACTTTTCCTCCAAACACAACGCCAGTTGTCCTAAACTCTATCGTAGATATCGTATCAAAACGGATTTCATCACTGCCCGCCGGTACGGAAATATTCGAACAATACGCTGAATATTATAATTGCGCCTTACAACGCTCCGGTCATAAGAATTCGATCGAATATACCCCTATGTGGAACAAGCCTCCCTCAACTAACCTCGGAACCAAGAATACACCCTTCCCTCTTAATACCCGACCCCTTGTACCCATGCTCTTCTTCACCATACACGAGAAGCATCTCCCTATGTCCAGCCCCTATACCAAAATATTTAACCCGCAATCTATAATATTTTCCTACTCCTCCACCACTGAAATTGTTGGACCAATCCGAAATCTTAACAAAATGAAACTTTGAAACATACAATTAGTTACCTTTATCATAAGAACATAACTCACCCGAACCCCCAGCCTCATATCCACAAAACTAGAACACACTTCAACTTCCTTACTAACACTGACCCTTTAAGACAAAGCATTGTCTGACACTACCTATTTATCTCGACTAATCCATAAACTTCAACATAAATCAATTTCTTGTAATCTGAAATGGTTTATGATCATCTACGCTAAGCATTATATCGCCATCATCCTCCCCTTCATCATCAACATAAACATCATCTCGGCCATTTTCTCCTTTATCGTCCTTTTTTTCTTAATATGATTCTAAAGATACAAGATTTAATATTTTATCAGAAATCTTTTTAATACTTTTTCTTTTGACCCGTGTTTTATGTTTCAGAAATTTCTATGGCAATCAGATCACAACCATCCCACAAGGTGTCTTTCAAAATCTTCCAAGTTTACAGAAAATGTAAGTTGCTTAAGTTTTTTTGATATTATTTTATTTACGAAATTTTTCTAGGAACTTAATGTCTTCTCATCTTTCTTTTTCTCTCTGTATCTCTAACGCATATTCCGCTACCATATTCATGTTGGAGTGTGTATGAAAGTCTATGCAATTGTTGGTGTCTGTATGCGTCAGCATCGATATCTAATATTTTGTGTATGAGCGTACGATTGAATGAGAATATGTATGTTTGTATTCGTGTCTACAGGTGGGTATATTATGAAATACATATTTATGCAGAGTTCGCTTGAAAAATCTATATACACTTCAAGAAAAGAAAAGAACGTATAGAAATATATTCATTCTCACTTTTTTTTAGATGCTGCTTCATTGATATGAGTTATTTTAAACTCTACAATTACATGACGTGCTGAAGTTGGTAGTCGTCATTTTCTATTTGTACAGTGAGCTACAGCTGGGGCAATTTGGTCAAACTGTCCATTGTGATGGCTGCTTATGCCGTTTCAATTTCTTTAGGAAGGATGTTAGAGTAGTCAGTCGTCCACAATATAAAACAATGTTTGGTGTGTCCCTCGTACGTTTGTGTGTATGTGTAATGATATTACTTACGTTGATATATTTTTATTGTCATTTCTATCCTCATTCGCAATTCTCAAATTGTTTTGCTTGTCCATCTTGTCTGTTTTCTTGCTACTATCTTTTCTTCATCATCGACTTCCTCATTGTTACTGATTTTGTTGTTATTGTTGTTGTTGGTGTTCTTGTTGTTGTTGTTCTTCTTAACATAACGAAATACATTATAATCGAACCGAGTGAAACCGAGTTTATTGAGCGAGGTGCTTTTTGAAACGTCAACTGATGAGAAACATCTGCACAGAAAGATGCACCGAGTCCACTCGACCATTATCTCATCCGTGAGTGGCCGATTGAAGACGGGCTGAAACGGCAGTAGTGAATAACGAATCTCGTAAAATCAATTTTCCATTTCCCTCATGTGTGAGTATGTGTGTGTGTATGTGTGAGTATACGCTTAGATGTTGGTATGGCTGTGTGATAGCAATTTTGTTTCTGTATTCTGTCCCTCTGCGTGTACTCTGGTCTTCAACCGAACAAACCCGTGTATGTTAGTTAATTGGGTACAGGGTAACTTAGAAACATGTCGTATATATACGAAGTGGTATCATAAAGTTCCCGGCCGAGTTACGTTTAATAAAAGTAACTTATACTACCTGAGTTATAACTTCATTTCCTTCGGAAAAGTCGACTTGCGAAATAAAACACAAATATGAAACGTTTTCCTTTCTTTTTTTCCTTTTTTTCACCGTTAACGTCACATATACGGCTCCAGTTCTAACAGATCAATTTCTGGGGGCAGCACGTTGAACTCCATCAACGCTCTGGCCGGGTCAATTCAATCCCCGCACATATCTCTAAGTTTCTTATAGGTTTCCGTATCGACCACAATGACCTTCACACTCTCTTGGTACACGTTGTTGGACAACTTTACCCTTATGAACTTTACGATTTGTTTCTCCACTTCCTTGTTCTTAGAATACGTCACAAAATTCCATTTGTTCTTACCCCCTTTCGGTCTTCTCCTTTCTTCTTTTACTACTTTTCTTATTATAGGTTCCTCTGTACTCTTCTCTGAGTCTGAGACCTTCTCTTTCTCCGTCTTCAGTTTCTCCATCTCACCCTCTTGTAGTTGAGTTCCTGAATCTTCCGTCAATTCACCTCTCATCTTCATACTTGCTTCCTCCTTCTCTGACTCATTGTCACACACCTTCTTAGTTATTTTTTCACTTTCCTTTTCCGCCTCACTTTTATCATCTTTCTTTCTCGTTATCTCTTTCTTTCCCACCTCTTCTTTCTTCTTTTTCTGGTTAGTCGGTGGCGGGCTTACCCCACCGCTCCTCCTTTTTCTTTCCACTAGCGTGAATTCTTCTTCCGCTGTTTTCTCATTATTCTCTTCTGTCAATGCCTGCTCGACACCCTCTTCAGTCTCTCTCTGCTCCCTCCGTGGGTATCTCGCCTCCATGTGTCCCTCCTCGCCACACTCGAAACACACAAGCGGCCTGCCTTCCACCTTCACTCCCAGTGCAACACTATCTCCTCTGCCATTCCGTTCAAGTCCTCCACTTTAGCCTGGATTGTTAGCTCCAACCCACAGCCCCAGCAGCTTGTTTGCTCTGGTGGCCCTCAATATTCCAGCCTCGTCCTCCATGTTGTACACAATGGCCGTCATCAGCCATGCCTCCTCCAGCTCAGGGGGCACCTAGCCCACCCAAACCCTCACCACACGTCCGCCGCAACAGGATGCCAGAAGAATTCATTCTTCTGAGCCTACTGCATCGTCTGGGGGCGTCCACAGAACACAAGTAAAAGAGAGAAGATTGGTACATACATACATACATACTTGCATATATACATATATACCTAATGAAGAATAAGAGAATGGTTTCAGCGACTTTCTATATTCTATATCAAGGCAATTTTGTCTACACATCACATCCGTAGTTCTTGATGAGATGATATAATTTACATCGTGTGTCATCACTACAATTCCTTAAAAGTGGACAGTAGGACTTATTGAAATACTCACCTGAAAAGCATATTTTACACCTCTGATAGATGGTAAGGATTACGCAATTTATTAATTACATCATCTGAACCATGTACAATGGTTGTGAAATCATGTAGTAACAATTGTAGTATTATGGAATATAGAATATCGTTTAATTCATTCCCTCTTATTCACCTCTGTTCAAACACGAAAGCGAAAAAGGAAAGAGACACAATTTCTCCACAAAGAAAAAAAAAACGAGATACAACAGATATTCAAAACGCTTTAGTAACAATTTTCCACGCGGGTTTCGAAATCGCAAATCCGAATCGCCATATAATATCACCATACACATACCAGTTGCTGACGTCACCTAACTCCAGAACAATGAAATTTGACTTACAATCAAAATCGAACTTCAGCAAATACAACAAAATTACCCTTTTAAGAGAATCAACCAACTGGAATGGCTGATGACCGTTCCCCACAGGTAAGCCAACCAGGCAGAATGAAAATCTTGACCACCAGAAAAATAAGACATCAACAAATATCAGATCCTTCACGGAAAAAAAATCGTAAATACACCGGATTCTGTAAAACGCCTTCACAAGCAAAAGACCTGTACACGTCGGTAAGAGAATCACAGAAACTGTAAACAAAAACCCTTTTTTTCACTATCTTCATTTCTCCCTTGTTTTTCTCCCTCTTAACTCAGTATGGCCGAAACTTTGATACTCCACATTTCTTATCGATCACTACTAACACTATTGAATGTTGTGCATTTCAGCAAAATGATCCACATTTTTTATATATTATTGAAATTTATGAACATTTAAAATCATACTTCATTTCACCGAAACTTATAAACATAAAAACATGTTTTTCTAATTCATAATTTTAAATTTTTACCATTCATAAACAAAAAATATTGTTGAAACTAGTTTGGTAGGTATATTGTTTTTATTTGTTTTATTTTATTTTATCTAGTTTCAGCTCACGAGCTGTGGCCATGCTGGGGCACCGCCATTTAATATAAATATATTTATTTAAAAACAATTACGTGTTTTTTTTCAAATTTAGGGGCGTTTTCAACAACAAATTTTCCTATATACTTTTCTGCGTGGAAATACAACGCCTCTTTTGTTATACTCTTTTCTCTTTACCCTTTTACTTGTTTCAGTCATTTGACAGCGGCCATGCTGGTGCACCGCTTTTAATCGAGCAACTCGACCCCGGGACTTATTCGTTTGTAAGCCCAGTACTTATTCTAACGGTTTCTTTTGCCGAACCGCTAAGTGAGGGGACGTAAAAACACCAGTATCGATTGTCAAGCAATGCTAGGGGGACGAACACAGACAAACAAACAGACACACGCAAATATATATATATATATATATATATATATTTATATATATATATATATATATATATATATATATATATATATATATAAAAATATATCTATATATATATATATATATATATATATATATATAATAGTTATCGCCATACTAATATGGCATTCTTTAAAATAAGAATAAAGCTGTCCGCTTATTAGCTCCATGAGGCCATCGCCTTAAGTTAGCTATTTGATACACAACTGTATCCATATAACCTTCGACAGGGAGTCAGTCGCTCCACACTACTTGACCGGCAGCTACAGACGCGTTTCGGGGTATTGCCCCTTTTCAATGCAGCGTAGCCAGACCAGTAGGTGTCGCTTCTGACAATTTCTGTTCGAAGGTTTTATTTACCTAGCTTCGGTGGAATACATCCACTTGTTTTCAAAATAGAATATTAAAATTGCTAAGTCTCTCTAAAGAACAACGGCAGCGTTTCCGGAAAATAATAGTTATCGCCATACTAATATGGCATTCTTATAAAAATAAGAATAAAGCTGTCCGCTTACTAGGTCCATGAGGCCATCGCCTTAAGGTAGCTATTTGATACACAAACTGTATCCATATAACCTTCGAACAAGGCAGGTCAGTCGCTCCACACTACTTGACCGGCAGCTACAGACGCGTTTCGGGGTATTGCCCATTTTCAATGCAGCGTAGCCAGACCAGTAGGTGTCGCTTCTGACAATCTCTGTTCGAAGGTTTTATTTACCTAGCTTCGGTGGAATACATCCACTTGTTTTCAATAATAGAAATATTAAAATTACTAAGTCTCTCTAAAAGAGAACAACGGCAGCGTTTCCGGAAAATAATAGTTATCGCCATACTAATATGGCATTCTTATAAAAATAAGAATAAAGCTGTCCGCTTATTAGCTCCATGAGCCATCGCCTTAAGTTAGCTATTTGATACACAAACTGTATCCATATAACCTTCGAACAAGGGAGGTCAGTCGCTCCACACTACTTGACCGGCAGCCGCAGACGCGTTTCGGGGTATTGCCCCTTTTCAATGCAGCGTAGCCAGACCAGTAGGTGTCGCTTCTGACAATATATATCCTTTATATATATATAGATACATAAATATACATATATACGACGGGCTTCTTTCAGTTTCCGTCTACCAAATCCACTCACAAGGCTTTGGTCGGTCCGAGGCTATAGTAGAAGACACTTGCCAAAGGTGCCACGCAGTGGGACTGAACCCGGAACCATGTGGTTGCTAAACAAGGGACCTCCTAAGCGTGACCTAGACAATTTCGAGCAACATCTTGAACATCAAATTTAAACCTAGAAAAATAACAATCAAGCCCGCCTAACTAAATTCAATAATATCCTCAAGAGTCTTCAAAAATACTCTGAAATTCTCTTCCAAGCCGTCAAACCCGGCAACATTTATAATGCTCCTCTAGATAAATACCGAGATCTAATACACAAATAACTACATAAATGATACCGTATTGTACCAGCCTCCGTTCTAAAAGACATTTACATCAAGAATCGTGATCTCGTTTTTAAACGCGCATTAGAAGATAGGACCGGACGTTACTTAACTCGCTCACTCCATATTAACGCAGAAGACCATAAATTAAAATCTGCCGAGAACCCTTCCGTTCGCCTCATTTGTCCCTTCAGTTCAGATATAGGTAAGATTAGCAAGATTTCATCAGACAGGATTATACCCCCAACTACACCTATGGACTGAAATTACTCAAGCCGTCCAGTCGTTTAATTCCTAAAGCCCTAAACATACTTTTAAATTCATCCAGATCGACATAGACCAAATTACTCTAGTGTATCCTTCTCAACAATGTCCTCATTTTTGCAATGATACAATCTAACTTCTCTTGTGACGATATTGATACCATCTTGGCCGCCCGTCGACATGTGAAAACTGAGTAATTCTAGGCCAATAGAGTCATTCGGGATTCTCGCAACCGCGAAATCGAACAGATTAGAAAAAGACCAAGATATCTTTTTAAAACGGTGGGCCTCTGCATCACTTTATGTAGCAGCCTTAACACTTCTAATTTCCTAGATGTCACCCTAGATCTACAAAGTCAAATTTTCAACCCATGCCATAAACTTAAGGGGAACCTCCACTACGTCAACGTTTCCTCCATCAACAACGCCAGTTGTCCTAAACTCTATCGTAGATATCGTATCAAAACGGATTTCATCACTGTCCGCCAGTAAGGAAATATTCGAACAATACGCTGAATATTATAATAGCGTGACGGTCATAAGAATTCGATCGAATATAACCCTGTGTAGAACATTCCTCCCTCAACTAACCTTGGAACCAAGAATACACCCGTCCTCCACATAAAACAAAAAATATCCCGCAAAACCGATCGTCCTACTAGCCTCCCAAATTTTAAAGTAGTAGATGATCTAACAAACAATCTCCCCACTCGGTGACCCTTGACACTAACACTGTCTCAGCCCGCCGATATCAACACCCGTATGCCCTTTCAAAACCCTTTATTTACTCGGATAAACCTATCAATCGGAATAAGATAACAAGAACACGTGAAGTTATCTGGTTTCGGTTCTCTAAACCATTCTTTTTTTTCCCAACAGAAAGAAAACGAGGTATTGAACCTCTCACTACAATTTTTACAATTATTGGACTTAATAGTCCATAACAAATAATAACATACAATAATATACAATAAAATATTCAATATACAATCAACACTAGTCCATTTACAAGTGAGGCACTGAGATTCTTACACATTATAAAACTGAGGCTTTTCAACCTCTTGTCAATCCTCATTATCGCTTGTGTACGTGTACTCCACCATATCCCCTGCTTGCTTTAAAATCAAGGTATGCTCCGAGTTGGCGTCACCCGGTCACGAGCGATATTCCTCTTTTAGTCCCCCCAGCCTATGAAATATGCGCAGCGTTATGAACTCCACACCCATCTGCGGAGGCAATTCGGGTTACCGTGCGAAGGCCAAAGGTACTCCCTTGTAGTGTTCTACTACCACCTTTTCCACCACTCCCCCTCTATAACAGAAGAACAGCAGTTCTTCCTCCTCCGGGTCCGAAATAGTCAATTCTACCGTTAGCGGAACAATTCTTACCAAGTGTGTCTACCCACGCACCCCCGCCGGTTGCACGACCCCCACCGATGAGGCTCCATGTCTCCGACTGTCGGCAATATCCCGTTTCTCCTTTTTCCTCTTTTTGCTTCTTGACTGAGGGAGGGTGCATCTCGTCCGTGACCGGAACATGTGCCTCCCCTCCCGCATTCCCAGAATCCATCGGTGAGCACCCATTATTACTCACCTTCTTCCTTTTGCGGCTCTTCTTTGAGGCATCCTCTGTCTCCTCGGCCGCCTTCATTCCCTCTTCTACAGAGGTCTCCGTCAACCGCTCCAGGACTTAGCTTTGCAGTTGAGGACAGTTATTTTTTATATGGCCAGGCTCCAGGCACCGATAACACTTGGAGGTGGGCTCCCTCAAGCATCACCGGATACTTGGACCAGCCGATTCTCAAAAAGTCTGGAAATACCAGACTTACGGCTGACTTGGTCCAGAGGGTCAAAACAGCTTTTGAACCCTCCCAGTAAGCCGCAGGCAGAATATTTACATTGAAGAGCTTGGTGCTACTACCACCAAGACCCAGGCGGATTGTATCTCCTATCCACTCGGTCTCTTCTCCGGGTGGAAAGCCGCAAACCCAAGCCCTCGTCAAATTCTTCCCACAATAAGTGGGAAGAAACAAAATTTCATTGCCTTCCAGGAGCTGGCACGCAAATTCACAATCCACTTCTGGGAAGTCAAATAGTACCACACGTTTGCATATTTGACCCTCCGAGTGATAAACTTAATAGCTGGCTTAGATTCTGCTATCTCTCTTTCGATTCTATTTTTTGAAAACGGCAATGGCGTCGAGGATCCTGGAGTAGGTCCTCAAAACCACCGTCTTACATTCAAGTTCTTTTAATCATCTTTTGGGTGGTATAAATTCCCACTCCACCAACTTTCCATTGTTCTTTACCATGTTTCTTTTTTAAAAAGTCCAAAAAACACCTCATAAAATACAAAATAATTAAGGAAAAAGAAGGAAGAGTTAAAAGTCCAAACAAAAAAAGAAGAAAAAATTAACAGTTCAATAAAGAGTCTTTTTTAATTAAAAAAGGGGTGAAGAGAGAGCAACAGTTCAAAACACAGCAGAGGCCACTCGGTACTCCAGGCCAAAATTTTAACGCAAATCATTCCAATTTTCTTCTCATAGGTAATCCTTAACAGGAACAATATTGTTGAAACCTTTTCTAAAAATTCCCAGACTTATTCCTGGACAAATATTATTCTCAAACAAAATTTTGCGGCGGGATACGCCCACAAAAACAATAATTTTCACAGTTAAGTCAAAAATTATTCACTCAGCTACAGGAAGACTAGAATCCAGTGAGGACTTCTTGTTTGCAAAAAATAATTGCGGCAGACAACATGCCCCCACTAGACCCCCAAAAAAGTCTTACCTTACAACTAAGTTTCAAAACTCTTCAATTTAAGACGGCTTCAAAAACACGTCTTTAGTCTTTACTGCTTCAGTATCAAACACAACTCCGATTCGCTAAGCACAATGAGGTAAGCAAGCTACTTACCACACAGCCACTCCTGCACTGATTCTGGTGATGATTTTCAATTTTTTTTTCACCCCAACGTTTGAAATGATGGCAGGAATCTCTTTAAAAGTTGTGTGAATGTTTTGATTTTTTTCAAATCCCCAATCCCAATCGGTAACGATTTTGGCCAATGCTTTTGAATGACGCATTAACAAAAGTTTTAAATGAAAAATTTTGGAAATCGGTGATCACCATTTTAATCCACGCTTTTTTTTCAAACAAAATGTGAAACGTTGTTTGAAAACAATGGCGACATTTTAACATTTTGTTCCTTAACCTCGCATATTCCCAAAACGATGTTATTTTCCCAGCAGCTTTTGCATTTTTTGTCCAACTTTAATGAAAATCGACGAGTGAGCAAGGCTCATGGCAGTGAGTTGATTTCAGTATATGACGTTGAGAAAAAAAATTGGTAATTGCACCGGAGCAGTGGTTTTATAAAATCAATAGACGTTTTGCGTGCAAATACCCATAGGGGTTTATTTTTGGCCGTAAATTTCATATTTTGTATCCGATTTTAATGAAATATGAAGTGTAGGTAAATGATTGGTGGGGTATATGGGAAATGTATTTATTTAATTCAAAAGAGCTTGAAAAGGACATAAATGTACATAAGCATTTCCATACAGACATTCTTAACGATTTTGTAGAAATTTTACATGTGATTACAGCTCATGTCCATTAGTTGACACCTGTATTAAGAGTTGACAAAAATCGATAACTGCGAGTGAGAGGGAGATTTCAAAAAAACAATGGGCTTTTTGTATGCAATTACCTATAGGATTAGTATTTTATGCTGTAACTTTTACACAATTCATCCGATTTTGATGAACTTTGACTTTTAGGTAAGGTTTATGGCCGGAGTCATGTAGTAGAATTAAAATTAAAATGATGAAAGGCAGAAATCGTCAAAATAATTCACAATAAAATAATGAACTGATTCTGAAGAAAATTGACATATAAAACGTCGATTATTTATACAATGTATTGAGATTTGAATGTCAATGGAATATTTTCATGTAAATGGTCAGACGTATTCGTCTTATGTGTTTAAACACATTTAAACATATCTAAACACATAAGAGGTATCACATAAGAGGCAATGTTGGATTGCCTCATGCTTATATGTTTTAATCTAGGCGTACCTGCTGATGAGGACTTCGCCTAGAAATAATTTTATTTGCTAAAAAAATGTCTGAATCCGTTGTCTAGGAGATAGAGTTAAGCATTTCATAATTTTCATTCCATTCGATGATTATCCCTAATTGTGGTTTGGATTTTAGCTGTTCCTTCTGGCGTGCAGCAAATCCTATGACGGGTACATCTTATGTGTTTAAATGTGCACTGTATTTATATCTAATTATCTATCTATTTATCTATCTATCTATTTATCTATCTATCTATCTATCTATCTATCTATCTATCCATCTATCTATCTACCTATCTATCTATCTATCTATCTATCCATCTATACACATGTATATAGTTGAAGTTTACAGAAAAATAAAAGACGAACACAGATATATGAAATAGGTGTGTATTAGTTTGACACTCCGGAAAGTGTGAAAGCGCTTTACGTTTCGAGCCTACGATCTTCAAAAGTAAAGAAAATGAGGAAATCACAGAAGTTCAAAAAGGATTAAATTTTCTAGTGTATTGGAGGGATATTTCATTAACAGATGAGTCCCGTGAGATCCATAAGTATACCCAGTGGCAGTCGGGTAGAGTGCAGATATGTAGAATCGGAGAGGTGCAGACAGATCAGGCAGTTATAAGTCCAATATGTAGGTATATAAAGCAGGATAAAATAGGTGCGACCACTTGAGCGTACAATAGATTCATATATATATATATATATACATACATAAATATATATGTATATCTATATAAGTGTATGTGTGTATAAAGTCAATGGCGTGTCTGCGTAATAAGAAGCTTGATTTCAAACCACATGGAGTAGTGGTCAGTGTTAATACGTGCTGCCTTCACCAAGTGTCCAATTCTATGTACTCGTGTCGTGAGACGTTTTGTTGTCAGAAACTGAAAGAGGCCTGTCTTATGTATATACATGGGTGTATGAGTGTGTGTGAGCTTTAATTATTGTGGTTGTAATAGTCTCTGGAGATATTCCGTTCCCGTAACTTAACAGTTCCTCAAAAGAAACCGATATAAAAAGTAACAGACTTTCAAAATTTAAATACAGTGGAGAATATATTTGAATAAAATACCTTCTAGGAGGGTTGCCAGGATAGCTGCTGATTAATGACTTGAATAATTGGAAGATAATATTCTCTATATATATATATATGTATGTGTGAGTGTATGTGTATGAGTGTGTATATATGACATATACTGGTATGCATGGGTATACGTATGCATGTATATATATATATATATATATATATATATATATATATAGGTGTGCTTACACACACATACATATATATATATTTATATATAATTAACTGACAGACCCTCCGTAAATTAATCCAATTAATAATGAAACATATTATTTATAATAAAATATAAATATAATTATATTATTAATAATATACTAAAACATACAATACTAAATTATGCACATTACATCGACGAGGCGCGTTTCGTAACCATATATTTAAATCGACTTTATCAAAATTGATAATCTGAAAAATGAATACATAGCTACTCTTCAGGTCTAAATAGCATAAAAGAAATTTACAACATAAGTGAAGACATCAAAATTAACCCCTTAATTCCATATATATATATATATATATATATAAATAAATTTAGGCATATAATTCTTATGCACATAGGTATACACACAATAACGCACAAAAATACGCACTCATTCTTATATCCACGCACGCAGACATAATGGCACACACACAGACACACCTATATATATATTTATATATATATATATATATATATATATACATATATATATTATATATATATATATATATATATATATATATATATATATATTAGGAACACGACACACATTCGGAACACAACACACACTTAGTGTGAGCGATATACTTTCATAACGTGTAGGAAGGTTTACTATGAGAAAAGGAAAGAAGTAAGCAATTAGAGAGCGACACAATTTCAAATTTGAAAATTATGTGGTAATTTTGAAATTTATTGATTTATTCGAGAACAAGTTTAGAAAACACATCAGCAGTTCGAAGTTTTATCATTTTTACCCAATCAGAAAACAAGATTTGGAAGCTAAGCTGTTTGTGTGTGAACACTTGTATCCTAAAGTAAAAGTAGGAGATTTTAAACAAAATGAAAGCAATGATTGATTTTTAATTCACATACACACACAGAGTGAGAGTGAGAGAAAGAGCATCAAATAGTATGGCAAATATAAGACACATGGGTAGTGAAAGAATATATAGAGTGGGAGGTTGAGATCTCAAAGTTCGGTTATTTCACCTGGAGGAATATGATATTTATTATATGTTATGGACGATGTTTACCTTGGGAATCGGATTTCGAAAAGCAAATTCGTTTTACTCGAGGACGCAATGTTTCAGAGGTTCGCAGGTCTGAAAACATATAAAAAAACCACATACACCCGTATTTTTATAGCGTATATATAGCGTATGCATTTCTGTATGTGTGTATGTGTGTATGTATATTATATGTATGTATATATGTATCTATGTATGTATGCATGTATGTATGTATGTATGTGTTATATTTGTGTGTATAAATGTGTATGTATGTATGCATGTTTGTATATACATAATATTATATTTTATTATATATATATATATATATATATATATATATATATATATATGTATATATAGTAGAACTATGTTATATATATATATATACATATATTAGAAATATGTTACAAGAAGAAAATAGAAAATACACGTCGAAATGTAATGGGAAAATATGAAAAATCAACGAAAATGCACATTATAAATATAACAAAAAAAACTTTTTATGAAAGGTAATGACAGATATATACCTTTAGATGGATTGAGGTAGAAATAGGAGTCACAAGATTCATTATTATGAGATGATTAAAGAGTCAGAAAGCATACCATGCTTTCATCATAAGCCATTCATTGCTTTGAATGAACACCGGCTAATGAACAGTGTTAGTCTAATAGTGCCTGAATAAAAAGATTATTTGTAAGGGAGGTAAGTCGTTCTGGATTTTGTGCAGTAAGGTTAGATATAGAATTTGAATCTGAATTTTGTAAGGAATGTATAGTGGTTTATGGTGTTAATTGAAGGGATAGTAGTGTTATGTATTAAGTTGTGTCTTTATATTCAGTTGGGGAAGATATTTATTGATGAAAATTGCCTATTTAATCAACCTTTGTTGCATTGATGTCTTCTGTGAACATTGATAGATGTGGAAAATTTGGAAATTAGGATTAAGATTCCTAGCACACCTTTCAATGTATTCACTAACCTGTAACTGTCTGTATTGTGGTTGGCGAAATTGTTCCTTGTGGATGGTGGTTCTTCAACGCAGTGATATTCTTGTTTGTTTAATATAGTGGTTACCACATCCTAAGCATGTCATGGTATAGATTAGATTTTCCGAGTATCGGGTGAAATTTGAATTGATCTTAAATATTTCCTCTTGTTTGAAGTGGATTTCTGAATCCTCCAAAAGGTTGGGACATGTTCCACAGGTGAGACGACCACACTTTTTCTCTTTTGGCTCTGTTGTTAGTAGATATAGTCTTGCGCTGGTTAATTGTTTTTCAATGAATTGGGTTGTAGTTTGCTTTTTTAAATTTTGTATGAGCTTAAAATTTCGCTCGTTGTTTTGTCTCCTGTGAGGATGGGAAGATTTTGGGTGATAATATTGAAGGCTTCGTTGTTTCTAGGGTTATGTGTGGAAATGTACGGGAATATTTTTAAAGTCTGGTTTAGTATTTCGGCTGGCATGCCTTAATATTTGTATATCTATTTCCTTAGCTCTTTTAATGTATTTTAGTTAGTGTTGATCTAATTTCAAGGAGTCTTATTCACGAGTATATGTATCCGAAACTATTGTACAGATTCTTTTCGCTAGATTAAAAGGTGTATTAATCTTTATGCGTTTGGGGTGTCAAACAATAGGTATTGTTTAGAATCTGTGGGTTTATAAAATATGTCTGTTTCTATGTGGTTGTAAACTATTTTAATTAAGATGTCCAGAAAAGGGAGTTGTTTACTGTTGTGTTCCAGAGTGAATTGTATATTGCTATGTATGTTGTTAAGCATTACTTTCAAATCAAGGAGTTTGTCCATGCTGTATTTCCAAAGTATGAAGCAATCATCCAAATACCTCATCCAGTTCTCCTTTAAATAGCAATTAAAAGAGGCGCCAATAATTTTCTAGTGATGATTGGTATAACTTCAGTTCTAGGTAACCCATTTCAAGGTTTGAAATCACTGGAGCAGCTCTGGTTTCCATTGCAATTCCACATTTTTGTCGATAGTAAGTTGTGTCGAACATGAAATAGTTGTTCAGCAGGATGAATTTGAGTGCTTCGATTATGATTCTGTGGTTAATGCGTCCTGAGATATCTTCTGGGTATTTTTCTAGCCAGAATGTGATTGCTTCTATACCAGAGTCGTGTGGGGTATTGGTGTACAGATTAACCACATCGAAAGATACCAGCAGCGTTCCTTCCTTTACTGTATTCGGGAGGTGGTTCAGCATGTCTAGGTCATCCCTGATAAAGCTTTTCACATATTTGTAAAGAACGTTTGGAGTAAATGTCGAGGAAGTTGCTCAAATGGTGGGTTCCACAAGAAGGGCGAACTATGAGAGGTCTCAGTTTGAGGTCAGTAGGTGGAAGGACATTAATGCATAGGCTTGTAGAGATTTTGCAGGCTTCACAAATGTGTGGATTTTTATGTATTTTGGGTAATCCATAGAATAGACTAGGACTGTATTTAAAATTGGTTAAAAAGTCTATTTCAAGGTTAGTGAGACCCTTTCTATGAATTTGGAGTAAGGAGGGCAAGTTTTTCAGTGTTTACTGTGGGTGGTTATGTATTAATTTCTCATAGTAAATATTATTTTCCAACATGGAAAGTGTTAAATATTTGTAGTATTCTGTATTCATCACTACTACCGCACTTCCGTTGTCGGCTTCTTCGGAATACGTTGAATTTCGAATTTACGAGGCAAAAGTATTGGTGTAGAGTTTAGCCAGCGTTCGTAGATTTCTGCCTTGTGGTTGTTTTTAATCGTATTCCAGAAAGAAAAGTTTCTGGCTTTAATTTTTTATTCCATATGTGGATAATACGGTTTTTGATAGATAGTGTGGAGGGATTGCTATCTTGTGTATCATCTATAGGAAGATTTACCAGTAGCACTCAAGAGCATCCTCACACAAAACACACACACACAGAACACACACAACACACGCACACATACACACACACATATATATATATATATATATATATATATATATATATATATATATTATATATATATATATATATATTATGTACAGGTTACAGTAAATATAGTGTCGTCTTAATTACGCAAAAATGAAAAAAACACTAAGATCCCATTTTAACAGGTATATTTACCAAAATAACTGAAAAATATCTTGAAAGTAAATGTATTCAATAAATTCGCTATTGGCTTCAACCACGTCTTCCGGTCAGCTTCGGAATCACCTGCAACTCTTTTGGACGGTCACCTTGTTTAATTTCGTGAATACTGCCATAATCCTTGTATTCAGTTTATCTTTGATGTTACAATGGGTTTTGCTGACCTCTCAGTCAACTGCGCACCATGCATGATAATCAAGGGGGTTCCAGTCTGGGGAGTTAGATGGCGTGATTTTAGGGGTGATGTGGTCGCAAAATTTGTCTGACAGCCATGGCTGGGTTCTGCTTGTCGTATGGCATGGTACAGTGTCTCCCTGCTAGAGATAGGATCTTCCAGCAGCCATCCCATTGCTCCAGGGAAGCAGGACCATCTCCAGGCACTTGATGTTGACCTCCGTCTGAAACCTATTTCTTTACTACCAACAAGGAGCTAAACATAGAGAGGACAAACAAGGACATACAAACGGATTAAGTCGATTATATCGACCTCAGTGCGTAACTGGTACTTATTTACTCGACCCCGAAAGAATGAAAGGCAAAGTCGACCTCGGCGGAATTTGAAATCAGAACGTAGCGGTAGACGAAATACCGCTAAGCATTTCGCCCGACGTGCTAACGTTTCTGCCAGCTCGCCGCCTCAATTCTGAAACCGTGAATGAAAGCATAATTTCACCATCACAAGCGATCGTTCCAAACACCATGATGTTGACTGGACGTTTGATTTTTATCAATCTCAGTACATGTCCTCGGATTGCACATTCCTCTGACTGACACCCAAACACTCTGAAATGTTCATATTAGATCTTTCGGCGTGAATGCCAAGCAGTACAGCATGTCGTTTCCAAAATAAATTCTGGCAGAGTGAATTAGGCCATGGCGCTGTTTTTCTCACAGACGGTACCCAACTGATCATACTATACTGAGTGGTCGACAAAATCAAAAACGAAGAACGCGCATGCGCGAAATTAAAAAGGTAATGGTGACAATTTCGTGTTGAAACCTGTATATATATGTACATTCGATAAGGCATTAGCATAATTGTGAAATAATATTTTCTACTGTATTCAGTCCCACTGCGTGTACTCTGGCTTACAGCACAACAAACTCGTGTATATTTGTTCAAGGTAACTAAAAGAAACCCATCGTATACATACAAAGTGGCATCGTAATGTTCCTGGATGAGTTATGTTTAATAAAACTAACTTATATTCACTTCATCTCATTCGGTAAAGTCACCTTGTGCAGGAATACACCCGATCCAGCTTTCTTGACACTTTTGGAATCCGGCCTCTTGAGGACATCTTGATCTCAACAACGGTGTTAAATTTCCTATTGATCACGATCTTTCTACCGTATTTTCTTCTTGGGGAAGAGATGGAGGTCACCAGGTGCTGAATCTGGCAAAAAGGACATGCACGGAAGCGATAGCCTGTTCCTCTTGGCAAGAAACCCACGAGTGCGGTGACAGAGTACATTGTCGTCGTGAAAAATTCAATAAGCCGCGCACCACAAATCCAGTCAGTTTTCCCGAATGTCATCCTTGAAAAGCTTTAAAATGTCGCAGTTGATTCCTCTTTTGAACTTGGGGTTCGAATTCTCAATACACAACCCGATGATGTAGAAACAATATTGAAAATTCTCTTGATTAAGCTGTCAATCTCTCGTACACCTGCGCACTCGAAACGTTATGTACGACCCATTGTCTCATCGCTATAAACTTGCCGATGCATGCTCCATCTCTCTATAGCAGACTTCCCAATTTTTACATAAAATTTCATGTTTGGTGCTTTCTTCCATACCCGACCTGTTCATACACGTCATCACAAAAATACAAATTCCACATCGTATGAAGTATACACATCGATGTTACTCAGCATACTGCTTCATGAAGGTCACTGCTCGCTGTGACCGTGCATTCAATCGTGTGCATCCAAGCGTTGGCGCGCTATAGAGTTTGCCCGTGAAATTTTGATACAACCGTGTAGATATATATATATATATATATATATATATATATATATATATATACATACATATATATACTACCAGTAATACTTGTCGTTGATCGGGTAATTCAAATGGAGTCAGAGAATGGCAGAATGCCACTTATATCTGAACACTATACAAATATTCCTTTAAAAAAACTTTTCTTCTAATTTTCCTAAATTTAATTATTTAATCGTTACAGTTGAAAAGGTCTCAAAATGAGCGAAACCGGTACTGAAATGTTCTTTATAAAATTATTTTAGCATTTTCTATTTTGAATTGTTTTTTCATATATATATATATATATATATATATATATGTGTGTGTGTGTGTGAGTGTATGTATATAGTAGTAGTTGTAGTAACAGAATAGAGGAATTTCGATTATCCCCACGTGGTGAGTTGTCATGTATATAAGAAATTAAAAAAGGAAAATACGCACACTTACATAGTTTTAATATAATTTTTAATATATTGACCGGTTTCGATATCGCTATTCATGATATAATATTTTAGTTATTTGAATATATATTTTTTCTTAGAAAGAAATTTTGTCCATGTTGTGTTTGATGAAATTCACGAGTGAATGACTTCAGAAGTGGATAAATAAAGGGTGGTTATTGGTTGTCGTTATTATTGTTATTGTTGTGGGTAAGCGAGATAACGGTTCAGCTTTCGGTAATGGGTGCGGATTATATAGAAGTACAGACAGACAAGCCTTGTTTAGTAGGGGGTTTATGTACAGTGATGTAATCGTGAATTGAAATATATAAAAAGATAACAGTTGTTTATGCGTGGATATTAAGGCTTTCTCTTGTATTTTTCAATGAAAAAAGTTTCTTTATTTAAACGATCTAGTTGAGAGATTGCGTTATTGCACTGGTAAAAAGGGAAGAGTGTGAAATTTGGTTTGATGTTACCTGCACAAGTTTCTATATGTTCACCGAAAGGAATTTGTCTGTATTCGGGGAAACGGATTTGCCCTTTATTTAGAGTGGTTCTCTTTCTCAAGGTCATACTCCTTTGTCCTATATAGTGGTGTCCTCAACCCGAGCATGTTATTACATGAATTAGGTTCTCAGATGCACAAGTGAAACTAGTTTTAATTGTGAACCTCTGTCCTTGTTTGAAAAGGAAGTCCGAGCCTTCAAGCAGGTGGGGGCAGGTTCCACAGTTTGGGCGACCACATTTTTCAACCGTTGGTTTTTTTGGTTGCTTTGTAAAGCTTCGCGTTTGTTAGTAGTCTCTTTAGCAATTTGTCTTGTTTTTGCATTTTATGTGTTTCTGTGTTTTCAGGTTGTCGTTCCTTTTTGAATCTCAATTTAGCAAAGGATGAGTTTGCACAATAGTGGTGAATGCCTCACTGTTTCTGTGGTTGTGTGTTGATATAAATAGGTGAGGTTGGATATTGTCTTTCAATAAGTTTTGTTTTGAGGGTCTTGAAGACGAAGGTACCGAGTTGAGTTTGTTCTATCAGGCACTATTGTGCAGAACCTTTTTGCCAAATTGAAAGGGATGTTTACTTTGATGTGTTTCGGGTGGCATGAGTTAAAGAGAAGATATTGTTTTGAATCAGTTGGTTTATAATAAATGTCAGTTATGATTTCATTGTTAACTTTTCTTATCATGACGTCTAAAATGGGACTTGTTCTTTGTTATATTCCATTGTGAATTGTATGTTACTATTGATGTCATTTAGTGTTGATTTGAAATCCAAGAGTTTGTCGATGTTCTCCTTCCAGATGATAAAGCAGTCATCTAGGTATCTCTTCCAATTTTCTCTTATGTAGAGGTAAAAGGGTAACCATATTTCTGAAGTGATACTTCATATAAGGTGAATTCAAAATAACCCATTATGAGGTTCGCAAGAACAGGAGCGGCTTTCGTTCCCATTGCAATTCCGCATTTCTGACGATAGTATGTGTCATCAAATAGTAAATAATTGTTCTGAAGTATAAATTTAAAGGATTCAATTATAAAAATCTACTTTATGCATTCCGGGAGTACTTTTCCAACCAGAATTTAATTGCTTTTATTCCAAAGTCATGGGGGATGTTGGTGTAAAGATTGATAACATCGAGGGAAACCAATATTGCCTCTTCATTAATTGCTTTTTCTCTAATAAAACTTTTGATGTATTTCAGCAAGGGTTTCAGAAAATTGCTTTGTCGGTGGGTTTCACAGGCCGGCCAACCTACATATATATATATATATATATATATATATATATATAGTTAATCCAAACAAGAAAGCACAAAAAACCACAACAACGTGAAGACGTGGAACGAAAAGAGTATATATATATATATATATATATATATATATATATATATATATATATATATATATATATATATATATATATATATATTATATATATATATATATATCTGTTTGCTTATTGTATGTATTTGTGTATAATAATTATATTAATAACGAAATGATGGATCTGGTATTAAATTTTATTCTGTACTACATTCGTTTCGACCCGTCTTGCTATTGTCCTTTATTTGTGGGTCTCTGTTCAACGTGTTGTGCTGAATCGATCAGTCTGGATCCCATCAGTCACATCGATAAAGTTGTGTGTGACTAAAGATTTCGTGTGTCATCTGGCATGTTGTTATACTGCCATCTAGTTGGGGAACGAATAAAATACAAATAAGACTGCAGACATGCAAAAGATTCAAATATGAACGAGGAAGTCTTGCGTTCCTCTTTAGATAAAGTGACGTAATGAGCTTTCGCTTTCATAACTGCTTAGAGGGAAAAGAAAGTTGTAGAAGAGAGAGAAGAAAGAAAATAGGGAGAAGAGGAAAACGAATACTCAGTCAAAAATAAAAGTAATTATTGGAGATCTTATTTCTTGTCTCTCTGCAGTGGAGATCTTATTCCTTGTCAGCCGTGTATACTTCTGTTCCTCACTCTGAGATGCTCTGGCCTTTTCGTAGCGCACAGTCTGTTCGTTTCTTGGTATGCTTCCCTTTCTGCAGCTGTCTCTCTTTCCCTGGACAGAGACATTCTTTTGGCTTTACCTTTACATTGTAGACAAATTTGACACCTTCCTTCTAGGCATGGATATACAGAAATACACGGCGCAGAAGATAGTAAAGAATGAAAATAACTGGGTAACGAAAATTATATTTCTTAATACGACAAGCAGAACATTAACAAGATAGTTTTCCGGAGAATTAAGAATTGTACGTGTTGAAGTGAAATTTGTCACTAACTTAACCAAAGTGCCAGTATCGAAGGAACCAGAAAAAAGCTATTAACAACAGACAAACAAAAAACCGGCGCAAAAGTAAGTAAAATTCTTTTAGGGAAATTAACTATGTGCGCGGGTTTAAGTGAAATGTTTGAAGTTACTCCTGGCAGTAAATTATGAACTTACATTTATCAGTAATTCCGTCAACAACAACAAACACAAAACACAAAACGTTGCAAAAGTAAATAAGAAATTTACCGAAGTGTACGGATTGAATCGGAATTTATGAAGTTACAGCCTCCAGGAAAATCAGCAGAGAAATAGAAAGATTCCAGCATCTCACCTCAACCTTTTCTTTCCAATGTCTTTAATGATTGCATCAGTGATCCCTTTCTGTTCGTTGGTAAGGGTTGCAATGTGTGGGTGGTTCATGTCATCTTTCTGCTCAACCCGTTACATTCCAATTAGTACAAGGAAGCTAATATTAAACCAGCTGGTGCCATTTTGAATTAACACAGAATTTATGGAGTGTAGAGTCTGCATTCAGCCCTCGGTGAGCATAATCTTCCATCATAGAATTCTTGTCATTATTCCACAGGCGAAGAACATTGGAAGGATTTGAATAGGTGCAGAGGACAGCAAACGTAATACACAACTGAAATGGCATCCGATTCGCAGTAGCTTCAAGTATAGTATGCTCCAAACCCTCATCAATTTGGAGGAGACCAACTCATATGTACGCATCTTTAAATGTTGCATAGATTTCGCCTCCTACAGTGTTCACTTCTTCAAAGCGCTTAGCACCTGGAACATCAAAAATAGCAATCGTAATGAAATATTTCTACGTCCTTAGGACTCACTGTGTTCATTCTGCAGCCGATGGTATTGATTCTTCTCCTGAGTGATCATGGGTTTTTTTACGTTCATTAAACACATAACGTATAGGAAAGTTAGGGTAGAAGTACTTCCGTTAATCGTACTCATTCAGTTTGAACCATGCAGTGAGAGTATTGTCACGATCTCTCTGTTCTTGAGCAGGTTGCTAAGTGCTACCTCTGTGAAAGCTCAGTCTCCGCTGGTCTTCAAAGTGAACTGCTAATCTGTAGACAGTGTGGAACGAGTCATGCAGCTTCTACGTAGACATTCTCCATAAGGCTTCAGAAGGTGAAACATATCCACACGCAAAATAATGTCTGATTTAACCATGAGGTTGCTGAGTCTGTCCACCTTCTGCAACTGCATCATTCCTTACTTCAAGTGAAGCGCTATCGCGACCGTTGTAAACATACTTGCATATATACTTGACATTTTCACAGATGAGCAAACTTCTACATTAATATGGGCTCGGAATTTATTTAATAGGTAAGCATAGAATGGAACGACATACCAGTTGTCAACAGAATGGCATCCAACATGTGATATGATCCCCTTATTGTGCCTCCGGTACTATGGATATCCATTAATATTTAGTAGTGTCTCATTTCTGTTGTTCTTGGGAAACTTTGTTTGGCAAGAGCCATTCCCCATGTATTGCGAGGAAAGGTTATCAACACCACAAGGTCTAAGTATCATGAATTTTTTAAAACTAAATCATGCAAGACGGGGTTTTCATTTGAATCAGAAATTTCTTCTGGTACTATTCTGTCTATATCATCTCTGATCTTCACTTTGTCTACGAGCATATGGCAGTGTGGAAGTCCTCTCTTTTGAAACTCGATGACACGGACATGAGTTACTCTTACACCAAATACATGTCTGTCCACCATATCCTCAGAAATTCAATGATGTATCGGTTTTCAAATGTCTTATTTCGCTGTAGATAATTTTCTCTCTCATGGCAATTAGGGTTTTCAGGGTGCAGTTATTTCATTGTAGCGCCTTATATAACCCGTTCTTTCGAAACGTATTTCACACTTTCGTAATTGTACATTTTCCCTCCTGGCACCTCCAATCTCTTGTTGTTCAATTAAGTGCAGGTTCCCATATAATTCAGCATAAGGATTTACTTGTTGCACATGACACCCATTCTTTGAGAAGAGCTTTGGTAGTTCTGACTTGCTTCCACTCTTTGATGCATTAATAATATACAACTGACTGTACTGCAGGCGACCGTTGACTGTTCGTAATGTTGTGCTAAGTTTGGCCCTGAATACGTTCTATATCCTGGTATTGGATATATAATTTAACGAAGCTGTTTACGCAACACAATACGATCACTATTACATGAGACTCGATGCTCTCTGCGAACTGATCATAGGGAAATGCTTACCAATCAATTGTTCACAATCAATTGCTTACGACTAGACAGTTCTCCATGTAATGGAAATGTGTCAGACCACTTTTAGTCACTCTTGTCAGAATCTTTCCACAGCATCTCCCCTTTATAGAATTAGTCTCCCCTAAATTCTAAACTTGAGAATTAAAGTCGCTCAGAGTTTTAATATCTCTTATGCTTAGGGCTCAATTTTTGTGTTTCCATTCGTTTCGTTTTCTGGTGCAAGAACGTGTAATTACAAATTATTTCTGTGTTGGTACCTCAAACGTGTCGTGCAATAAAGTCACTTCTTTTGACTGATTTTTCCTTGAATCAGGTTTTAAGTTGGTTAATAAGTCTTTTATGTTCGATATTTGTTTTTACCTTTTACCAGGAATATCATTCTTGAAATTTATTTAATAATTGTACCATCCTCCCAGCCTTGTTTAATATATGTATAGGTCTTTAATAAAGTTTGTCACCTAACTTGAAGAATTTTGAAATATTATTCCTTTTTTTATATATTTTCACTCGGTATCGGCTGATCAAAGATGGATCTGATCTTTCTAACAAACATCAGATATCTCTGTAACCAGAGATGTCGGCTTTCTACATTTATGCACTTCAGACCACGTTGAAAAACTCTCCCCCACAACAAAGTGATATGAAACCTTAAGTGATTTTGGCCACGGGTGCCATTTTGTGACGGGTGTATTTGGAGCTAGAGAACAGCGTATTGCATACTATCACTATATCTTCAATGTTACAGTCCGTTGTTGGCCAGTATACCTAACTTCTCATTAACGATTTCATTATCGAAATCCCTTTGACTCAATATGAAATTCCTTTAGTAATTACTTTTCTAGTGTGGCTGGCACTACGACTCTTTGCGATTACATCAGCACATTGTCACACCTTGTGATAGGCTCGAATATTTTTCATCTCTTTAATCCTTCTGCATTTCTTTCATTTTTTAATGAATATATCGTTTCCCAATTGTAATTTTATGTCTTGTAACGTAAATAGCAGTTCACGCGGGGAGTTATACAGTTTGCTTTTAATTTCATTTTCCGCTCGCAAAGTAGCAATCACGGTATCTTCAAATGGTTCAGCATTTTCTGAACTCGGTCTTGATAAACAATTAGCGTGTCCTAATCTTTTAGATGGTATATACTCTATCTTAAATTCATAGTTTAATAATACAGTACCCCAGCGTTGCAGCCTATTAGCAGTACGGCTAGATATTTATTTCTTTCAATCATATACTGATAATAACGGACGATGATCTGTCTGTATTCAAAAACTTCTGCCGTGTGAAATCTATGCAATTTTTTACGGCAAAAATAATTACAAGAGCTTCTTTTTTGATTTGGCTGTAATATTTTTGGCTGATATCATGAACAACCGCCTTCATGCTACCTTCTTTTTATTTATGTAGCATTACTGCGCCGATACAGTATTCAGAGGCATCTGAAGTTACAACATTCTCCGCTACAGAAACGAAGCGTGCTAACAACAAATCAGATGTCATTATTTTAAAATTTCGTCGAATTCCCTTTGACAATTTTCAGAGCAATTTCAATTGACATTTTTTTAATACATAATCTACTGTAACACTTACCCTATGCACAATTAGAAAATGATTTTGGTAATAATTTGCCTGTCTCCAAAGCAATCATGTAAGGTCGTTATATTTGTTGGAGGGGACATGTATTTTTATTGCGTCTGCCCCCAACGGATCTGGTCCTCGTTTATTTCTTTCAATTGTTTGTCCAATTTTATTTTCGTTAAGAAGAAAATTCACGCTTTCTTTTTCACTGTAATCCCTAATTTTTTCGAACATATATATTCCTTGCTCTACATGTTGATCCCGTGATTCGCTTTTAATGAGTATATCATCCAGATATGAAAATGCAAATTTACTATCCGCTAACACTGCATCTATAAGCTGTTGAAAAATCGCCGGTGTGACCTGTTGTATATATATATATATATATATATATATATATATATGCGTTAATGTTTAGGTATTTATAGCATTCATCGTCTACTCTAATATGTAGGTACGCGTTAGAGATATCCAATTAAGAAAATACCTTGCCACCGTCTAATTTTGCAAATATATCCCCCAGGGTAGGTAGCTGATAGTAGAACGTTTTAAGTCACTCATTTAAACCAGTGGAAAAATCAGCATACACTCTGATTTTGTTTATTTGTTTCTAACGCTGCAAAAGCTTACCTGTTCCTACGATGCAAAAGTTACAGTTCGCTTATATTTAAATACCGGTTTGGCATTTACTTTTACTTGGAACTTCGTTTTCGTTATGATGCTGAGATCTAATTTATCAGAGAGAACTTCAGGAAAAATCTTTTAAATTTATTTTTACAAATCGTCCGACGATTCATTTGTATTGGCAGGAAAACCATTCACATTTTTACAGTAAAGATTTATGGGGAGTTCCCATAAGTTAAACAATTCTATTCAGTGTTCCGAATAAATTTGGGATATTATTCAACACAAAATCTTTGGTTTTTAAGGTTTTCCCACGAAACGGAACGTGATTTATTATTACGCCATTAAAATGTAATTATTTTCCTGAAACACCACCTACAATTTTCGAAATGTC
>NC_043025.1:2605563-2625234 GCF_006345805.1 Octopus sinensis
AATTCTGACCAATCACGACCTATAGCTGTATTAGATCTGCCCCTTGTCTGTACCTGTTAGGTGACTAGTCAAGCAGAAAAGGACGTCATCAATATTCTGACTAATCTCTGCCCCTTGTCTGTATCCTGTCCAGTCTAGCAGAATTAGACGTAATCAACATGTTGACCAATCAGAATCGGGTCTGACCCTTAGCTGTATCGTACGTGGTCAGTCCATCAGGGTTAGATTTGTACGAAGAGATCTTTTTATAAATTTTTTTCCCCTTTTTTCCTAAGGCATATTTCCGTCAGTGTGAGTGACTGTTTAAGGTAGCGGCCCTGGTGGAATTTTGCTTCTCCTTTTCGGAGGACCTATCTTTTGTTTTATTATTCCTGGCCCAGGGTGTTTAAACTTGGTTTAAATTTTTTTATGAAATGCAGTTCTTTATTTTGGCGTTGCGTGAAGGTTGCGTTGTCACTGAATTTATAGAGCGGGTTAGTTGTAAATTTCGGATTTACATTTCCAGCACATCTATCTATGTGTCCGCTGACCGGTATTTTCCGGTAATCAGGGTTTCTAATTTGTGATTTATGCACCGCCATCCTGTTACGTAAGCTATTTTTTGTATGGCCTATATACTGCCTATTGCAGCCTGCGCATGTTATGACGTAAATTAAGTTTTCTGATGCGCAGGTGAAGTTTTTTCTAACGGTGAACTGGTGGCCTTGTTCCAGTATAAATTCTGATCCTTCTTTCAAGATGTCGCAGATTCCGCAGTTGGGCCTTCCACATTTTCTAACTGCTGGTTTTGTGGTTGATGTTGAGTGCAGTGTAGCTTGGGTTAAGATCCTTTTCAAGGATTTTGGTTGCCGTTTACTTTTAATGATGGTGTGTTTCGAGGATCCGGTTCATCTTTGGGTCTCCCTTAAGTAGGGCTGTGCTTTGTAGTATGGTGTTGAAGGCCTCATTGTTGAGTGGGTTGTGTGTAGAGATGTAGGGAAGGGTTTTTAATTGTTCTTTCTTTTTTGGTTTTGTTTGTCTAGGTCTTCTATACTTAATTTAAGTACCCGTTGGATTGCACTGTCTATTAGGGGCTGTGGATAATTTCTATTTGTGAGTGTGGTTCTAAGTTCCTGGAGACGTGTGTGTCGGGTGTTTGTGTCTGATATTATGGATGCAAATCCTTCTAGCTAAACAAAAAGTGACATTCATTCTAGTGTGTCGTGGGTGGCATGAATCAAAGGGTAGGTACTGTTTGGAGTCTGTCGGTTTATAGTAGATATCTGTCTCTATTTTGTTGCCGGTTTTCTTAATGAGGATGTCTAAAAATGGTAATTCGTTATCGTTGTGGTCCATCGTGAATTGTATATTGTCATTTATTCCATTTAATAGTATTTTAAATTCCTCAAGTTTCTCTATACCTTTGTCCCAGATGATGAAACAGTCATCGAGGTATCTTTTCCAGTTGTTATGGATTTAGGTGGCGAAGGTGTTTCCATATTTCTCGAGTGTTATCCGGTAGAGTATTTTCTCGAGGTATCCCATCACTAGGTTGGCAAAAGATGGTGCAGTACGCGTGCCCATCGCTGTTCCCGATCTTTGTCTGTAGAAATCATTGTCAAAAATAAAATAATTGTTCTCTAAAATAAATCTAAGTCCTTCTATTATAAGGACTTTGTTTATGCGAGTTGGGAGTTCAAAGGGGTAGTTATTCAGCCAGAAGGTGATCGCTTCTATTCCTAGGTTGTGGGGGGATGTTAGAATAAAGATTAACTACGTCGAATGATACTAGAAGGGTTTTCTCATTGACTGTTTTAGGGAGGTGGTTGAGCATATCTATATCGTCTCTTACGTAGCTTTTGATGTGTTTTAGGAAAGGTTTAAGAAGTGTGTCTAAGAAATTGCTGAGGCGGTGGGTTTCACATGCTGGCCCTGCTATTATCGGTCTTAGTTTAAGATCATTTGGTGAAGGGATTTTGATGAGTATGTCGGTGGATGTTTTGCACGTTTCTCTAATTATTTGGCTTTTGTGTACCTTAGGGATACCATAGAAGAAACTCGATTTGCATTTGAAGTTAGTGATGTATTCATACTCCTTGTTCGTGAGTCCTTCTTGGTATGTGTTGATTAATGTCCTAAGGTTATGCATTATTTTTTGCTGATTATACTGTTGGGCCCTTTCATAATACGTTTCATCTCTTAATAGGGATAGCACTAAATTTTTATAATCGTTTGTATTCATTATTACTATCGCGTTGCCCTTATCTGCCTCCTTAATTGTTATTGTTTTGTCTTCTCTTAGTTTGATGAGGTCGTTCCATTCTCTTTTGTTGAAGTTAGGGCTGTGTTTTTGTTTCTTGATGAATTGAAACGGGAAATTAGTTATGTAGTCACAATAGCGGTCTAAGGCTTTATTCTTTCCCTTGGTGGGGGTGTAATTGCTCTTGTTTCTAGCTATTGAGTCCTCCTCTATTTGTTTGTCTTGAAATGCCTCGGTGAGTCTTAGTTTTCTGCAAAATTCCGAAATATCATCTTTCATTTCATAGTAATTAGAACGTTGTGGGGTAGGTGTAAATTTAAGTCCTTTGGAGAGTATGCTTATTTCGTTAGGTGTAAGTTCTTTGTTTGAGAGATTGATTATCTTAATTACCTGAGGTTTCTTTTGTTTGTCTTTTGCCATCGTGTGTCCCTGTTCCTGTGTGTAAGGTCTAAAAAATGGTTGGTGTAGTTATGTTCAAAACTACTATTTATCTGTCTCATGTTGTTATAATTGTCAGAGTGAGTTTGTGGTGCTCTGTTCTGGAGTGTGTTGTTGTACCTAGTGTTCCGTCTTAGTTCATCAGGTATATTGTGTTGGTAGTTGTTTCCTCCGTAGTGCATTTGTTGTTTATTATGTTTGTATGGTTGGTTCCTGGGGTGGATGTTTGGTAGTAGCGTTTTGATTTGGTTATGTGGATTGTATTTCATAGTATTGTATGTTGTGGCTCTTGGGTTCGTGGAATGGTGTGGTGGGACCCTGTAAGTGTTTTGGAGTTGGTGTAGGTAGTGTGGGGTGCGTTTTAAATGTATTTTACTGGTGTAGAGTGTGTTTGGATTTCTTGGTGGTTGTTCTGCTCTATTGGTATGTCTATTTTCGAACTGGTGTGGTGAGGCTCTGTATGTGTTTTGGGGTTGGTGTAGGTAGTGTGGGGTGTGTTTTAGGTGTACTTTTCTGGTGTAGAGTGTGTTAGGATTTCTTGGTGGTTGTTCCGTTCTGTTGGTATTTGGTTTTGATTTACTTAATTTTATGAAGGGGTTGTTGGATATGTATTCATTTTTGAAGTTGGTTTCATAATCTAAAAACCAGATGGCGCTCTTTTCCCATCGTTGGAGGGACTTGAGTTCCTTTTTATTACATTCTTCATTCCATAGTGCTGGTAATGTTTCAGTATTGATGTCGTCTATTAGTTTGATGACTTCTTCGTTGATTTCCTCGTCTATGGTTTTAACTTTTTCTTCATTCGTCTTAGCTCTCAGCTTGAGTAGTTCTATTTCCATCTTCATTTTTTCTAATGACATTTTTTCTATAAGTTTTCTTTGTTCTTCTGGTTCTTCCGAGATGGGCTTGATTTGTAATTTACGGGGTATGACTAGGAGTGTTGAGTCTAGCCATTTTTGGTAAATCTCAGCTTTATTCTGATTTTGTATCATTTTCCAAAAAGCGAATTTTCTGTTTCGCTGTAGTGTATATATATATATATATATATATATATATATATATATTATATATATATATATATATATGGATCTCATCCATAATGTGAAAGTGAAACCGACACTACTCTCGGATCACAACATGTTAGATCTGACCATGTACGGGCCAAATGAAAGCATGGACATGCAGCCTACAAGAAACTCTGAGAATCTTTCCAGCTTGAACTTCCATAAGGCAAACTGGAAACAAATTGAGAAAGAGATCCTCAAACAAAACTGGCTTGAATGTCTCTCCTCGCTTGACATCGACGTGAAACTTCAATAATTCATGTCTGTAATGCAAGCCATATGCTACAAATGTGTCCCAGAGAGAAAGGCCACTGTGCACAAGAACCAAATCCCCAGAGAGCGGAAAATGTTAATGAGACGGCGCACAAAAATTTCAAATCGCCTAAACAAACAAATTGAAAGCAGTGAAAAGTACCGCCTGAAAATAAAACTGTTGGAAATTGAAAAATGTCTGCAACTCTCCCATGAAAAGGAAAGAGCAGACAAAGAAGCCTGGGCTATAGACAACATAAAACCTAACCCCAGAGATTTCTACAAGTATGCCAAAGAAACAGCTACGGTGCATTGTAGGATAGGGCCACTCCTTGAAAAGGATGGCACACTCACAGGAAATCCAATGAGGGTAAGTGAAATACTGAATGAGCAATTCATGGAATGATATGTCACAAACTGCGTGATCTTAGCATAGTTGGAAAACTGGGAGAATGGCTTCATGACTTTCTGAAGGATAGAAGTCAGGTGGTAGTAGCCAATTGGGCCACTTCCATTAACACGCAAATAGTGAGCGGTGTTCCGCAGGGCACTGTTTTGGGACCACTACTTTTCATAATGGCCCTCTCAGACATGCCCTCAGCCACGCAGAGAGCCACGATCACAAGTTATGCAGATGATACAAAAGTTTCACAGGCAATACAGAACCCTGAAGACACTAAACGCCTGCAATGTGAGCTGGACGAAATATACAAGTGGGCTGAAAAGAATAGCATGCAGTTCAATGCTGAAAAGTTTCAAGCTTTATGCTATCAGCATGCAAAACTAAATGCAATACCCAATGAATACACTGGACCCGGAGGAATTGCAATCCCAGGGGCACAATCAGTGCGTGACCTGGGTGTTTACATGAGTGATGATGCAACCTTCCGTGTACATGTTGCTAAATTGGCAATGAAATGTAGACGACTGGCCGGATTGATTCTTAGAACCTTCAGAACAAGAGTACAAGAAACCATGATGGTCCTCTGGAGGACACTTGTCCTAAGCCACTTTGACTATTGCACTCAGCTATGGTCACCATCCAGTTGATCACAGAACTTGAGGCGATCCAACGTAGCTACACGAAGAAGATAGACTCTGTGCAGCATATAAGCAACTGGGAAAGACTCACGAGATTAAAACTCTATTCCTTGGAGCGTAGGCGAGAAAGATATGCCATAATATACATCTGCAAGTTTCTGGAAGGACTTGTCCCAAACTTTGGCATCGAGAGTTACACAAATGCCAGAACTGGGCGCCACTGCGTGGTGCCAAGGACTCCAACTTTGCCATCAAGATGTAGGACAAGATACTATGATAGCCTGGGCTTCCGAGGCCCACAGCTCTTCAATATCCTCTCGAAGAACCTAAGAGACCTGCATGGGGTGGATGCAGATGTCTTTAAAATGAAACTGGATCTCTTCTTGTCAGGTATCCCAAATGAACCAACTTCACGGCAGGAGGTGCAGATGAGGGCAGCTGCATCGAACTCTCTCATGCACCAAATGGCAGTTGCTAAAAAGCATTCGTGAAGTAAACCATATAGCAACACCAAATGGCGGTGACCCAGCAAGGCCACAGCTCGTGAGCTGAAACTAGATAAAATAAAATAAAGTAAAATAAAATATATATATACATATATATATATTACATATATATATATATACATATATTATAGATATATATACATACACATATATATATATAATATATATATTATATATATATACTACATATCTATATATGACATATATATATATATATATATATATATACATATATATATATATATATATATAATATATATATACATATATATATATATATATACATATATATATACACATATATATATATATATAATATATATATATATAATATTTGAAAGAGGGGGTAATATGCCCTATCCATAAGGGAGGTAGCAGAGCAGATGCTAAAAATTATAGGCCTATCTCTCTGACCTCACAAATCAGCAAAGTCATGGAACGAATAGTCCGTAAGAACTAATCATGTTCCTTGAAGAAAATGACTTGCTGTCTGACACCCAGCATGGATTTCGACCAGGTAGAGGCTGCCTAACACAGCTCCGGCAACACTATGACTGGGTGTGTGAAACACTACTAAATGGCTCAAATGTGGATGTAATATATCTCGACTTTGCAAAGGCCTTTGATAAGATCGACCATGGTATGATCTGTCACAAACTGCGTGGTCTCGGCATAGGCGGAAAACTTGGAGAGTGGCTGCAGAACTTCCTAAAAGACAGAAAACAGGCAGTTGTGAGCAATGGAGCCACCTCCAAGGAAACGCAAATAACAAGCGCTGTCCCACAGGGCACTGTCTTGGGGCCACTGATGTTCATAGTTGCCCTTTCAAACATGCCTTCAGTTACTACGATGACCTAGCTATGCAGATGACACAAAAGTCTCCCACGCAATACAAAACCCTGAAAATATTGCGCATCTGCAACAGGAGCTGGACACAATATACAGGTGGGCTGAGGACAACAACATGCAGTTTAATGCAGGTAAGTTCCAGGCCCTACCCTACTGGCACACAAAGGTAAACGACGTGCAGACTGGATACACTGGCCAAGGAAGAATTGCAATCCCTGAGTTAAAATCAATGCGTGACCTGGACATTGACATGAGCAATGATGCATCTTTCCAAGTGCATATTGCTAATCTGGTGATAAAATGCAGACGGCTAGCTGGATGGATTCTCCGAACTTTCAGAACAAGAGAGAAGGAGACACTGATGGTCCTATGGAAAACATTCGTCCTCAGCCGCTTGGACTACTGCTCCCAACTGTGGTCACCACACAATATAAAACTAACAGCAGAACTCGAAGCAATTCAGAGAAGCTACACAAAGAAAATCCTCTCAATGCAACATATCAGCTACTGGGAAAGACTGAAGGTATTAAACCTCTTCTCCCCAGAGCGGAGGTGGGAGAGATATGCGGTGATATACATCTGGAATATCCTGGAGGGTCTTGTCCCAAACTTTAGCATTCAAAGTTTCCACAACCGCAGAACGGGGCGCCACTGCATGGTGCCAAGGATTCCAACATCACCATCAAAATACAGGTCCAGATACTGCAACAGCTTGGGTTTCAGAGGACCACAGCTCTTTAACAACCTCCCTAAATGCCTGAGAGACTTACATGGTGTGTAGATGTGGTTTCTTTAAAACTAAACTGGATCTCTTCTTGTTGGGAGTCCAGATGAACCTACCTCACGACAGGAGACGCGGATGCGGGCAGCAGCATCGAACTCCCTTGTTGATCAAGTGCCACGTATCAGAGTGGATTCACAAATTAGTGTAGCTCATTCAGCGGTGGTGCCCCAGCATGGCCGCGGCCTTCGGCTAAGACATTTTTAACGATATAAGGATTTATATAATATATATATATATATATATATATATATATATATATATATATAATGTATACTATATATATATACATACATATACCAATTAAGGACTGAACACGAAAAGTGGACAGTCAACATTTTATATAAAATTAATTAAAGGTAGAAATTGATGTTAGTCAATTATAACCAGTGGTCTAGCATATTAAAAAGAATCCGAAGATTAATATCAATTTCTACCCTTAATTAATTTTATATAAAATATATGATCTTTAACCGATAAATTGACTGGATTTTCGGGTCCCAGCGCGCCAAAGTAAAGGCATTTGAAAGATACATTCGAAATTAATTGGTTCTACTTTATGCATGCGACATACCGGTATCGTTTTTTGCATCTAGTCCAGCAAATTATGTTCATAACAGACCATGCTGACGAAGTTACAGATATCCTTGCGGATATTAATAACTGGAACTGATCGGTACATGGGTAATTATTTCATTTCGTATATTTTCATTTGTCTTATATATTGCTTTGGTTTTGTGCTGAGTTTTATTTGAGAACATAATCTTTGTGGAGAATGGCGATTTGACGTCTATATCTAGCATGTTGACTGTCCACTTTTCGTGTTCAGTCCTTAATTGGGATATATAAATATTTTAATCTTCGGATTCTTTTTAATATGCTAGACCACTGGTTTTAATTGACTAATATCAATTTCTACCCTTAATTAATTTTATATATATATACATATATATATATATATACATATATATATATATATATATATATATATATATATATACATATATATACATATATATATATATATACATATATATACATATATATATACATATATATACATATATATATATACATATATATATATACATATATATATATATATATATACATATATATATATACATATATATATATATATACATATACATATATATATATACATATATATCATATATATACATATATACGTATATATATATATATATATATATATATATATATATATATATATATATATATAGGTAAACAGTAAAAATAATTACAGACATGGACAAGAACATGAAACACCACAGAGACGACACAAGAACCACAGGACGGGACATTCGAAGCCCTCAGTCATCAGTCAAGAACCAGATCATCTTAGCAATTTCGGCTGATTAATCTTGAGATTGCTCCGATATGGCCAGCCCGCCAAGGGAAATCTAAGCCAAGCGCATTAGATCCCCTGGAAGAAAGCTTCGAATGTATACAACGAAAGGACGGAAAACGAACGAAGTACACAAACAAAAATACAGAATACGTGACACCAATAAGAATACAAAAACGTAAAAACAATAACGGTAAAAATAAAAAATAAACAACAAAACAAAACCAGGACGTAGGACAAGGGTCTTTCGACAGGACGAGTTGAGTATGGGGCTGGCTTGTGAAGTTGTGCCTAATGGCCACGGGGAGACGAACAAATACGTGTTGCTTCTGCGACTGCTGAAAACGAAAAGAGCGCTCAACAGCGGCTAGCGGTCACGTGAGAACAAAAGACAGGAGAAAGGGACAGATGAAAAGAGAGAGAAGGTGGACGAGGGAGGAGAAGAAAGAGACAGATCGAGGGGGCTGTGAGGTGAGAGAGATAGAGAAACGTAGAAGGGGGGGAGACGGATGGAGAGGGAAAGAAAGGAGGGGAATAAGGGAGGAGAGAGAGAGAGAAAAAGAGACAGATTAAGAGTCGTATCAATGCTAGAGAAAAAATATACTTATCGTATAAGGACAATTGTGGATACGTAGCCGCCGATTATATAGGTAAACAGTAAAAATAATTACAGACATGGACAAGAACATGAAACACCACAGAGACGACACAAGAACCACAGGACGGGACATATATGTTTGTTGAAATGGAAAGATGAATTTTCTTGTTACGGATTATTCAAAAGTTTAACCGATACCTGGGTAGCAAATATCACAGCAGAAAAAACGGTTGGAGATAAGACCATATGGTGTTGCAACCGTGCGTTGGTGCGGATAATTGAAGTTTAATATAATTAGTGAATGGAAGAAATGGAGTTGAACGAAGATTGTACAGAATTCCTTTTATTACATTCTACACATGTTTCAAAGGCCACAATTTTCCAAATTCTGATTAAATAAGGATACCATATTGCAGCTTTCTCTTCAGGAAAAACCAGGAATTACGTTGTCAGAACAAAACAAAACAGAGGCGCAGCAAAGCAATTCGAACGAGGACGTTCCTTAAGAGCCCATGGGTAAACTGTTTATCAATGTACGTTGAAATCGGGGGGTTGGTGGGGGTCGACAAAAGGTCCGTTGGAATAAATCCAGGTCAGGCCGCGGTCAAATCTAGTAGGTGAGGAATTAATGAGAACAAGGGGTGTGGAGATGCTCTGTGTGACCAAAACTAACGTTCTGAATATTTTAAGAATACAGGGTATATTTTTTGTCGGCCCCCACCAACCCCCCGATTTCAACGTACATTGATAAACAGTTTACCCATGGGCTCTTAAGGAACGTCCTCGTTCGAATTGCTTTGCTGCGCCTCTGTTTTGTTTTGTTCTGACAACGTAATTCCTGGTTTTTCCTGAAGAGAAAGCTGCAATATGGTATTCTTATTTAATCAGAATTTGGAAAATTGTGGCCTTTGAAACATGTGTAGAATGTAATAAAAGGAATTCTGTACAACCTTCGTTCAACTCCATTTCTTCCATTCACTAATTATATATATATATATACATATATATATATATATATGTATATATATATATATATGTGTATATATATATATATGTATATATGTCTATATATGTATATATATGAATATATATATATATATATATATGTATATGTATATATATATATGTATATATATATATATATATATATATATATATATATATATATATATATATATATTATATATATATATATATATATTTCTTAGATTTTCTATGTTAAAATATCTTCAAGATTTCATTGTGCCATATATTTACTCTTTGTATATTTTTCCCTCACGGGCTATTCTTTACTGGAAAGCAAACTCTAGTATTGCATTACTAATTTATTCACCGTTCTCGTGCTGTTAGCGTTTCGGCGTTTCAGTCGAGTTTAATGGCATTAATGTGGTAACATCTGAAATTTTGTTGTGGTATATGTTTGGCTGATGAAGATAGATCAATTTATGGGTGCAGACATATCTTGAAAAATCTGAAACCTGCGCAGGTCCCACATTATCCTTTTCCAGGTATTTCGTCTTTCAGATGTTCTCCCTGGAGGTAAGACAATTTTTTCTAGTTTGTTGCACACACGCACCTTTGCTAGTACATACGCGGTGAAGCTATACATTAGCGTCGTATTGTTACGTTCGCTATTTCCAGTAAATATCGGTACTTCGTTGTGCCATATATTTACTCTTTGTATATTTTCCCTCACGGGCTATTCTTTACTAGAAAGCAATGCTCTAGTATTGCATTACTAATTTATATATACATATATATACATATATATACATATATATACATATATATATATATACATATATATATACATATATATATACATATATATATATACATATATATATATATATATATATATATACACATATATACATATATATATATATATATATATATATATATAAATCCTTAAATCCTTAAAAATGATTTAGCCCGATGGCCGCGGCCATGCTGGGGCACCACCGTTGAATGAGCTACACTAATTTGTGAATCCACCTCTGATACGTGGCACTTGATCAACAAGGGAGTTCGATGCTGCTGCCCGCATCCGCGTCTCCTGTCGTGAGGTAGGTTCATCTGGGACTCCCAACAAGAAGAGATCCAGTTTAGTTTTAAAGAAACCCACATCTACACCATGTAAGTCACTCAGGCATTTAGGGAGGATATTAAAGAGCTGTGGTCCTCTGAAACCCAAGCTGTTGCAGTATCTGGACCTGTATCTTGATGGTGATGTTGGAATACTTGGCACCATGCAGTGGCGCCCCGTTCTGTGGTTGGGGTAACTTTGAATGCTAAAGTTTGGGACAAGACCCTCCAGGATATTCCAGATGTATATCACCGCATATCTCTCCCACCTCCGCTCTGGGGAGAAGAGGTTTAATACCTTCAGTCTTTCCCAGTAGCTGATATTTTGCATTGAGAGGATTTTCTTTGTGTAGCTTCTCTGAATTGCTTCGAGTTCTGCTGTTAGTTTTATATTGTGTGGTGACCACAGTTGGGAGCAGTAGTCCAAGCGACTGAGGACGAATGTTTTCCATAGGACCATCAGTGTCTCCTTCTCTCTTGTTCTGAAAGTTCGGAGAATCCATCCAGCCAGCCGTCTGCATTTTATCACCAGATTAGCAATATGCACTTGGAAAGATGCATCATTGCTCATGTCAATGCCCAGGTCACGCATTGATTTTAACTCAGGGATTGCAATTCTTCCTTGGCCAGTGTATCCAGTCTGCACGTCGTTTACCTTTGTGTGCCAGTAGGGTAGGGCCTGGAACTTACCTGCATTAAACTGCATGTTGTTGTCCTCAGCCCACCTGTATATTGTGTCCAGCTCCTGTTGCAGATGCGCAATATTTTCAGGGTTTTGTATTGCGTGGAGACTTTTGTGTCATCTGCATAGCTAGGTCATCGTAGTAACTGAAGGCATGTTTGAAAGGGCAACTATGAACATCAGTGGCCCCAAGACAGTGCCCTGTGGGACAGCGCTTGTTATTTGCGTTTCCTTGGAGGTGGCTCCATTGCTCACAACTGCCTGTTTTCTGTCTTTTAGGAAGTTGTGCAGCCACTCTCCAAGTTTTCCGCCTATGCCGAGACCACGCAGTTTGTGACAGATCATACCATGGTCGACCTTACCAAAGGCCTTTGCAAAGTCGAGATATATTACATCCACATTTGAGCCATTTAGTAGCTGTTTCAACACCCAGTCATAGTGTTGCCGGAGCTGTGTTAGGCAGCCTCTACCTGGTCGAAATCCATGCTGGGTGTCAGACAGCAAGTCATTTTCTTCAAGGAACATGATTATTTTCTTACGGACTATTCGTTTCATGACTTTGCTGATGTGTGAGGTCAGAGAGATAGGCCTATAATTTTTAGCATCTGCTCTGCTACCTCCCTTATGGATAGGGCATATTACCCCCTCTTTCAATTTGACTGGGAGCTTACCACTTGCAAGAAAGCTCTGACAAAGAAGCTGTTGCGGTTTTGCAAGGGCTCGTTTGCACGATTTGAGAAGGATCGCTGGGAATCCATCAGGTCCAACAGCTGAGGTTGTGTCAATCACATCTATGGCTAGTGTGATATCATCATCTTCCATGTTGATGTACTCAATTTTTGCCTCTTTGGCTGCAGGTAAAGTGGCAAAGAATTCTTCTGGGTTGTGTACTTGCCTGTGTCCTAGAGGTGTAGTAAACACACTTTGGAACTGTTCGTTCAGTATTTCACTTATCCTCAAGGGATTTCCTGTGAGAGAGCCATCTTTTTGGAAGAGAGGACCTATTCTCTGGCGCACTGTGGCTGTCTCTTTGGCAAACTTAAAGAAAGCTTTAGGGTTTGATTTTATATTTTCTATTACCCAAGCTTCTTTATCTGCTCTCTCCTTTTCATGGGACTGATGTAGACTTTTCTCAGTTTCCATTAGCATTCTTTCGAGCCGAGACTTCTCACCACTTTTGGTGTGCTTGCTCAGGCGGTTCGCAATCCTTGTCCGTCGTCTCACAAGAATCCTCCTTTCTCTAGGGATCCTGTTTTTGTTCTTGTGTGTGCTGGCCCTGCACACTGGGACATATTTGTCACATATGGCTTGTATTATGGACATGAAGTGTTTGTGTTTCATGTTTTTATCCGGTGTGGAGAGACATTCAGGCCAATCCTGTTTGAGGATCTCTTTCTCAATCAACTTCCAGTTGGCTTTATGAAAGTTGGAGAGATTGTGGATGCTTCGTATAGGCTGTGTGTCTACGGGGGCTTTTGTTCCATACATAGACAGCTCTATTATGTTGTGATCCGAGATCATTGTCGGCATCACATTAACATTATGGATAATATCCATATTGTTTGTGAAGCAGAGATCCAGTATATTATCTGTCCTTGTTGGTTGCAGAACTATTTGCTGCATGAAAGAGGCATTTGTGAGATGGAGCAGGGACTCCACCTGTTCTTGCTGATGGTGTGTTATCCTGGGAGCATCTGCCCCCCAGGCCATTCCACATTGGGGAGGTTAAAGTCACCCATGAAGAATACACTGTTGTGTTGTTCAAGGTTAGTGAGGACTTCTCCTATTTTTGTTAGGCAGTCTTCAAACATGCCTGAGTGTTTTGGGGCATCTGGTGGGCGATATGTAGTGCATATGACGATTTTCAGTTGTCTTATGTGTACAATTTGAGTTTCACATACTGAGTTTGAATATGACAGCAGGACCTGGGGCGTGAGGTAATCTCGGATGTACATTGCAACTCCACCATGGCTCCTCCCTTTTCTATCTGTGCGTATGACTGCATATTGCGGCATGTGTATTTCTGCATCACCTATATCGGGTTCAAGATGCGTTTCTGTGAGTGCCATGCATATAGCTTGATTGCATGTCACAAGGTCTCTCAGGAATGAGATTTTCCTTTTACAGTTTCCGCGCAGCAGCCCTCCAACATTCAGTAGAAATATTTTTGTGGTGTGTGTGTTGGTGTTGGTGTCTGTGGTGGCCATCTTGCATCTGTTGGTGGTGGCCTTATGTGGTGGCCTTATGTGGTGGCAGTTCCAGCTTTGTGTTTGTAGCCAGGTCAGCTGCTGAACAATTTTTTGTGTCATGCACAAAAATGATTGCTGTTCAGCTGCTGCCCTTCTCACATCTGGGTGAAACTAGCCATTTTTTGGGTTACCGCGCACCACATCCGCATATCGTCTTCCAGGAGTGGTCAGTGCGCTTTTTTCCCTTCTTTTATATTTTTCTTTTTGTTCTCCCCGAGGGAGGGACCCCTGTCTCGCGTCCGTGCGGTTTTGGTAGGGCCTCTGATGTGCAAAACGACACTTCGCACCTTCGACGCCGTACCAGCAGTCCCCCTTCAGGTAGAATTTGCAGATGTTTCTTTCTTTGCCCTTATAATTCTTGCTGGGATCCTTTTGTTTTCTCTGGACAGGGTTTCTTTTAGCTTTGATTTTGTCCCCTTTTACCTCCTGTTTCCCATCAATTTTAGGGTGCTTTTCTTTTCTTGCGGCCATCGCACCTCTTTGGTCTTTAGTTCCGGTGTTGGGAGCTGGACATGTGTCATTGTTTCCCTGTGTTCTAGGTTTCTCAGTTTTATATACATATATAGTTATATATAATATATATATACACACATATATATATATATATATATATATATATATATATACATATATAGTTATATATATATACATATATACATATATATATATATATGCATATATACATATATACATAAATATATACATATATATATATATATTATATATATATATATACATATATATATATATATATATAATATATATATATACATATATACATATATATATATATATATATACATATATATATATATAATATATATATATATATATATATATATATATACATATATATATAAATATACAATTAAAAATGACACCACCATGCCGAAATAGCAGTCGAAAATCTGACTATAAAATCCACGTTAAATGTTCATATCGTACCATGAGATAAGACAGATGGACAAAATAGACAAGCAAAAGTTATTGAATAATTCAAGATCCAGGATTTCTGGTTTTGCTTTAAATAAGCTTTACCGTCATCAATTGAATATATCAAGGGTACATAAAGACAGATATATATATATATGCAGAGCAAACGATATACTTACATATACAAACGTCCATACATACATACATATGTACGTATGCACACGGCCAGTTAAATTGCCCGCCAAAACATCCCATAAGCACGATATGGTTAAAATAAACACCGCAGTGAATATAATAACGAATTATATAAATTTATAAATGAGGATTATATCGATATTTAAATATCGATATTATCAAGTGGCCAGCATGGGAAAGATAACCGTAGAAAGGTAATAATTTTTTACAATTAAAAATGAGGGTGTCATTCAATAACTTTTGCTTGTCTATTTTGTCCCTCTGTCTTATCTCATGGTACGATATGAACATTTAACGTGGATTTTATAGTCAGAGTTTCGACTGCTATTTCGGCATGGTGGTGTCTCTCAGACACCCTCAATTTTAATTGTAAAAAATTATTACCGTTGCACGGTATTCTTTCCCATACTGGCCACTTGATAATATCGATATTTAAATATCATCCAAATGAAGCAATCATCCAAATACCTCTTCCAGTTCTCCTTTAAATAGCAATTAAAAGAGGTGCCATAATTTTCTAGTGATGATTTGTATAACTTAAGTTCTAGGTAACCCATTACAAGCTCTGCAATCACTACAGTATCTCTGGTTCCCATTGCAATTCCACATTTTTGTCGATAGTAAGTTATATCGAACATGAAGTAGTTGTTCAGCAAGAGGAATTTGAGAGGCTTCGATTATGAATCTGTGGTTGATGCATCCTGAGATCTCTTCTGGGTATTTTTCTAGCCGGAATGTGATTGTTTCTCTACCATAGTCATGTGGGGTATTGGTGTACAGATTCACCACATCGACAGAAATTTATTAAATAACCGTATAAAATTAGGTTTGTCTTGTTTCCACTCAAAATTCAAAACTCTAAAATATTTTAAATAAAAATCGTATAGAATAACCGTATAGAGTTAGGTTCTATCTTGTATTCACTCAATAATAAAAACTATAAAATAATTTAAATAGTAATCTGTGAGCTCTTCCACTGGTGTTCTTTCTTTCTAACTGTACCTGTTTAAAACATAAAAATAAATAGTATTTGTACGATGCTAAGTTTTAATTGACTATATAGGCAATTTAATTAACCTAACTTAAATAAAATAAACTGCTAATATTTCCTAATTCTATTCTAAATTTAATAGTTAATACAATTCCCTTAATGATACAAGTAATTTTCACTATATACTTTGAATGAGTAAAATTCTCCCACCATTTACTATAGAAGTTGACCTCTAGATGTTGACCTAAATTCTTTCTTACAATATATAAACATAAGTTAAAATAGAAACAATAATAAATAAATAAGCTTCTATTCTAGTGTTACCCTTAACTTTCTTACTGTATCTTCCTCTGCTGATAGCCTTTGACCCCATTAATGTTTTCCTTTGATCTCTCTGTATTCTTTATCCTACCATTAACTCTGTGAGCGTCTCAGTTCATAGCTGTTGCTGGTCAAAATTAATGTTCCTTTGTAATTCACAGATTCCTGCAACACTGACCTAGATTTTCTGTCACCACAGAAATAAACTAAACTTTGTCTGTGGTATAATTATGCCTTCTTACTCCCCTACTTCCTTCCTCCCATAATGTCCTTAATTGGGCGGATTCTGCTTCATTGACTTTCTCGCAACTACAACCAAATCTTTTTTGCAACAACTTAGTTGTGAAATGAATAGGTGTGTGTTCAACATCTTTCCTCATGTCTCCGGAAATTACATCTGCATTATTATGGATGGATTCACCTTCTCTGAGAAGTTAACAATCATTTTAAAAACTTTTTATAAAACTGTGCATCATTAGAAAACATTTTATGTCTGCTTATAATCTGACTTTAAATTTCATAGAACACACTCCTAATACTTCATAAGGATAGCCACACTCTCTAGGATGTCTGGAAAACAAATATGTGATTTAGCTGATGAATACGGGACATTTCTATTTGCTGCAATATTTGCGGCTTTAAATAAAATTCTTCTTAGGATGAAACAATTGTACTAGACTACTAATCCATTCTTGATGCTTTTTTCTAGGTTATAATCACACCCCATTATTCTTTGGTTAATAACATAAAGAATTCTGGTGCATCTAAGTTAAGTACCACATTCACTTGAATTCATTGGAATTCACTTGAATCTTAATTGTTTTACTGAAATTATATATATATATATTTAATCCAAACAAGAAAGCACAAAAAACACAACAACGCGAGGACGTGGAACAAATATAGTATTATATATCTATACCTGTTTGCGTGTGTGTGTGTATTTGTGTATACATAATTATATTAAGTAACGAACTGATGGATCTGGTATTAAATTTTATTCTGTACAACGTTTGTTTCGACCCGTCTTGCTATTGTTCTTTATGCGTGGGACTCTGTTCAACGTGTTGTGCTGCATCGATCAGTCTGGATCCCATCAGGCACATCGATAAAGTTGTGTGTGGCTAAAGATTTCGAGTGTCAACTGGCATGTTCTTATATTGCCATCTAGTTGGGGAACGAATAAAATACAAATAAGACTGCAGACATGCAAAAGATTCAAATATGAACGAGGAAGTCTTGCGTTCCTCTTTAGATAAAGTGACCTAATGAGCTTTCGCTTTCATAACTGCTTAGAGGGAAAAGAAAGTAGTAGAAGAGAAAGAAGAAAGAAAATAGGGAGAAGAGGAAAACGAATACTCAGTCAAAAATAAATGTAATTAGTGGAGATCTTATTCCTTGTCTCTCTGCAGTGGAGATCTTATTCCTTGTCAGCCGTGTATACCTCTGTTCCTCACTCTGAGATGCTCTGGCTTTTTCGTAGTGCACAGTCTGTTCGTTTCTTGGTATGCTTCCCTTTCTGCAGCTGTCTCTCTTTCCCTGGACAGAGACATTCTTTTGGCTTTACCTTGACATTTTAGACAAATTTGACACCTTCCTTCTAGGCATGGTTATACAGAAATACACGGCCAAGAAGATAGTAAACAATGAAAATAAACTGGGTAACGAAAATTATATTTCTTAATACAACGAGCAGAACATTAACAAGATAGTTTTACGGACAATAAAGAATTGTACGTGTTGAAGTGAAATTTGTCACTAACTTAACCAAAGTGCCAGTATCGAAGGAACCAGAAAAAAGCCATTAACAACAGATAAACAAAAAACCGGCGCAAAAGTAAAAAAGAAATTTTTAGGGAAATTAATTATGTGCTCGGGTTTAAGTGAAATGTTTGAAGTTACTCCTGTCAGTAAATTATGAACTTACATTTAACAGTAATTCCGTCAACAACAACAAAAACAAAACACAGAACGTTGCAAAATTAAATAAGAAATTTACCGAAGTGTACGGATTGAAGTGGAATTTATGAAGTTAAAGCCTCCAGGAAAATCTACAGAGAAATAGAAAGATTCCAGCATCTCACCTCAAACTTTTCTTACCAACTGTCTTTAATGACTGCATCAGTGATCCCTTTCTGCTCATTGGTAATGGTTGCAATGAGTGTGTGGTTCATGTCATCTTTCTGCTCAACCCGTAACATTCCAATTGGTTCAAGCAAGCTAATATTAAACCAACTAGTGCAATTTTCAATTAACACAGAATTTATGGAGTGTAGAGTCTGCATTCAGCCCTCGCTGAACATAATCTTCCTTCATAGAATTCTTGTCAGTATTCCACAGGCGAAGAACATTGGAAGGATTTGCATAGTTTCAGAGGACAGGAAAAGTAATACGCAACTGAAATGGCATCCGATACGCAGCAGCTTCAAGTAGAGTATGCTCCAAACCCTCATCATTTTGGAGGAGACCAACTCATATGGACGCATCTTTAAATGTTGCATAGATTTCACCTCCTACAGTGCTCACTTCTTCAAAGCTCTTAGCACCTGGAACATCCAAAATAGCAATCGTAAATGAAATATTTCTACGTCCTTAGGACTCACTGTGTTCATTCTGCAGCCGATGTTATTGTTTCTTCTCCTGAGTGTTCATGATTTTGTACGTTCATTAAACACATAACTTTTAGGAATTTTAGGGTAGAAGTACTTCCGTTAATCGTACTCATTCAGTTTGAACCATGCAGTGAGAGTATTGTCACGATCTCTCTGTTCTTGAGCAGGTTGCTAAGTGCTACCTCTGTGAAAGCTCAGTCTCCGCTGGTCTTCAAAGTGAACTGCTAAACTGTAGACAGTGTGGGACTAGTCATGCAGCTTCTACGTAGGCATTCTCCACATGGCTTCAGAAGGTGAAACATATCAACACGCAAAATAATTTCTGATTTAGCCTTGGGGTTGCTGAGTCTGTCCACCTTCTGCAACTGCATCATTCCTTACTTCAACTGAAGCGCTATCACGACCGTTGTAGACATTATTGCATATGTAGTTGATATTTTTACGGAGGAGCAAACTTCTACAT
>NC_043025.1:2625334-2655334 GCF_006345805.1 Octopus sinensis
TGCTGAAACATACGGGCACTCGCAATACACAGAACGCTGCTGCTACTGCCAAAGCAAGAGCCTCGAGACGCTGAAGACTGGGCACTCTTGCATACACAGAACGCTGCTGCTACTGCAAAGCAAGAGGCTCCGAGACTGCTGAACAATGGGCACTCCGCAATACACAGAACGCTGATGCTACTGCCAAGCAAGAGCCTCCGAGACTGCTGGAACAATGGACTCCGCAATACACAGAAGCGCTGCTGCTACTGCCCACAAAGCAAGAGGCTCTCCGAGACTGCTGAACAATGGGCACTCCGCAATACACAGAACGCTGCTGCTACTGCCAAGCAAGAGACTCCGAGACTGCTGAACAACGGGCACTCCGCAATACACAGAACGCTGCTGCTACTGCCAAAGCAAGAGCCTCCGAGACTGCTGAACAATGGGCACTCCGCAATACACAGAACGCTGCTGCTACTGCCAAAGCAAGAGCCTCCGAGACTGCTGAACAATGGGCACTCCGCAATACACAGAACGCTGCTGCTACTGCCAAAGCAAGAGCCTCCGAGACTGCTGAACAACGGGCACTCCGCAATACACAGATTTCGCTGCTACTGCCAAAGCAAGAGCTCCGAGACTGCTGAACAATGGGCACTCCGCAATACACAGAACGCTGCTGCTACTGCCAAAGCAAGAGCCTCCGAGACTGCTGAAACAATGGGCCACTCCGCAATACACAGAACGCTGCTGCTACTGCCAAAGCAAGAGCCTCCGAGACTGCTGAACAATAGGCCACCCGCAATATACAGAACGCTGCTGCTACTGCCAAAGCAAGAGACTCCGAGACTGCTGAACAATGGGCACTCCGCAATACACAGAACGCTGCTGCTACTGCCAAAGCAAGAGCCTCCGAGACTGCTGAACAATGGGCACTCCGCAATACACAGAACGCTGCTGCTACTGCCAATGCGAGAGCCTCCGAGACTGCTGAACAATGGGCACTCCGCAATACACAGAACGCTGCTGCTACTGCCAAAGCAAGAGCCTCCGAGACTGCTGAACAACGGGCACTCCGCAATACACAGAACGCTGCTGCTACTGCCAAATAAGAGCCTCCGAGACTGCTGAACAACGGGCACTCCGCAATACACAGAACGCTGCTGCTACTGCCAAAGCAAGAGCCTCCGAGACTGCTGAACAACGGGCACTCCGCAATACACACAACGCTGCTGCTACTGCCAAAGCAAGAGCCTCCGAGACTGCTGAACAAAGGGCACTCCGCAATACACAGAACGCTGCTGCTACTGCCAAAGCAAGAGCCTCCGAGACTGCTGAACAACGGGCACTCCGCAATACACAGAACGCTGCTGCTACTGCCAAAGCAAGAGCCTCCGAGACTGCTGAACAACAGGCACTCCGCAATACACAGAACGCTGCTGCTACTGCGAAAGCAAGAGCCTCCGAGACTGCTGAACAACGGGCACTCCGCAATACACAGAACGCTGCTGCTACTGCGAAAGCAAGAGCCTCCGAGACTGCTGAACAACGGGCACTCCGCAATACACAGAACGCTGCTGCTACTGCCAATGCGAGAGCCTCCGAGACTGCTGAACAACGGGCACTCCGCAATACACAGAACGCTGCTGCTACTGCCAATGCGAGAGCCTCCGAGACTGCTGAACAACGGGCACTCCGCAATACACAGAACGCTGCTACTGCCAATGCAAGAGCCTCCGAGACTGCTGAACAACGGGCACTCCGCAATACACAAACGCTGCTGCTATGCCAAAGCAAGAGCCTCCGAGACTGCTGAACAACGGGCACTCCGCAATACCAGAACGCTGCTGCTACTGCCAATGCGAGAGCCTCCGAGACTGCTGAACAATGGGCACTCCGCAATACACAGAACGCTGCTGCTACTGCCAAAGCAAGAGCCTCCGAGACTGCTGAACAATGGGCACTCCGCAATACACAGAACGCTGCTGCTACTGCCAAAGCAAGAGCCTCCGAGACTGCTGAACAATGGGCACTCCGCAATACACAGAACGCTGCTGCTACTGCCAAAGCAAGAGCCTCCGAGACTGCTGAACAACGGGCACTCCGCAATACACAGAACGCTGCTGCTACTGCCAAAGCAAGAGCCTCCGAGACTGCTGAACAATGGGCACTCCGCAATACACAGAACGCTGCTGCTACTGCCAAAGCAAGAGCCTCCGAGACTGCTGAACAACGGGCACTCCGCAATACACAGAACGCTGCTGCTACTGCCAAAGCAAGAGCCTCCGAGACTGCTGAACAACGGGCACTCCGCAATACACAGAACGCTGCTGCTACTGCCAATGCGAGCCTCCGAGACTGCTGAACAAGGGCACTCCGCAATACACAGAACGCTGCTGCTACTGCCAAAGCAAGAGCCTCCGAGACTGCTGAACAATGGGCACTCCGCAATACACAGAACGCTGCTGCTACTGCCAAAGCAAGAGCCTCCGAGACTGCTGAACAATGGGCACTCCGCAATACACAGAACGCTGCTGCTACTGCCAAAGCAAGAGCCTCCGAGACTGCTGAACAATGGGCACTCCGCAATACACAGAACGCTGCTGCTACTGCCAAGCAAGAGCCTCCGAGACTGCTGAACAATGGGCACTCCGCAATACACAGAACGCTGCTGCTACTGCCAAAGCAAGAGCCTCCGAGACTGCTGAACAATGGGCACTCCGCAATACACAGAACGCTGCTGCTACTGCACCAAAGCAAGAGCCTCCGAGACTGCTGAACAATGGCACTCCGCAATACACAGAACGCTGCTGCTACTGCCAAGCAAGAGCCTCCGAGACTGCTGAACAATGGGCACTCCGCAATACACAGAACGCTGCTGCTACTGCAAAGCAAGAGCCTCCGAGACTGCTGAACAATGGCACTCCGCAATACACAGAACGCTGCTGCTACTGCCAAGCAAGAGCCTCCGAGACTGCTGAACAATGGGCACTCCGCAATACACAGAACGCTGCTGCTATGCCAAAGCAAGAGCCTCCGAGACTGCTGAACAATGGGCACTCCGCAATACACAGAACGCTGCTGCTACTGCCAAGCAAGAGCCTCCGAGACTGCTGAACAACGGGCACTCCGCAATACACAGAACGCTGCTGCTACTGCCAAAGCAAGAGCCTCCGAGACTGCTGAACAACGGGCACTCCGCAATACACAGAACGCTGCTGCTACTGCCAAAGCAAGAGCCTCCGAGACTGCTGAACAACGGGCACTCCGCAATACACAGAACGCTGCTGCTACTGCCAATGCGAGAGCCTCCGAGACTGCTGAACAACGGGCACTCCGCAATACACAGAACGCTGCTGCTACTGCCAAAGCAAGAGCCTCCGAGACTGCTGAACAACGGGCACTCCGCAATACACAGAACGCTGCTGCTACTGCCAAAGCAAGAGCCTCCGAGACTGCTGAACAACGGGCACTCCGCAATACACAGAACGCTGCTGCTACTGCCAAAGCAAGAGCCTCCGAGACTGCTGAACAATGGGCACTCCGCAAACACACAGAACGCTGCTGCTACTGCCAAAGCAAGAGCCTCCGAGACTGCTGAACAATGGGCACTCGCAATACACAGAACGCTGCTGCTACTGCCAAAGCAAGAGCCTCCGAGACTGCTGAACAACGGGCACTCCGCAATACACAGAACGCTGCTGCTACTGCCAAAGCAAGAGCCTCCGAGACTGCTGAACAATGGGCACTCCGCAATACACAGAACGCTGATGCTACTGCCAAAGAGAGCCTCCGAGACTGCTGAACAACGGGCACTCCGCAATACACAGAACGCTGCTGCTACTGCCAAAGCAAGAGCCTCCGAGACTGCTGAACAATGGGCACTCCGCAATACACAGAACGCTGTGCTACTGCCAAAGCAAGAGCCTCCGAGACTGCTGAACAACGGGCACTCCGCAATACACAGAACGCTGCTGCTACTGCCAAAGCAAGAGCCTCCGAGACTGCTGAACAAGGGCACTCCGCAATACACAGAACGCTGCTGCTACTGCCAATGCGAGAGCCTCCGAGACTGCTGAACAATGGCACTCCGCAATACACAGAACGCTGCTGCTACTGCCAAGCAAGAGCCTCCGAGAATGCTGAACAAGGCACTCCGCAATACACAGAACGCTGCTGCTACTGCCAAAGCAAGAGCCTCCGAGACTGCTGAACAATGGGCACTCCGCAATACACAGAACGCTGCTGCTACTGCCAATGCGAGAGCCTCCGAGACTGCTGAACAATGGGCACTCCGCAATACACAGAACGCTGCTGCTACTGCCAAAGCAAGAGCCTCCGAGACTGCTGAACAATGGGCACTCCGCAATACACAGAACGCTGCTGCTACTGCCAAAGCAAGAGCCTCCGAGACTGCTGAACAACGGGCACTCCGCAATACACAGAACGCTGCTGCTACTGCCAATGCGAGAGCCTCCGAGACTGCTGAACAACGGGCACTCCGCAATACACAGAACGCTGCTGCTACTGCCAAAGCAAGAGCCTCCGAGACTGCTGAACAACGGGCACTCCGCAATACACAGAACGCTGCTGCTACTGCCAAAGCTAGAGCCTCCGAGACTGCTGAACAATGGTCACTCTGCAATACACAGAACGCTGCTGCTACTGCCAATGCTAGAGCCTCCGAGACTGTTGAACAATGGTCACTCTGCAATACACAGAACGCTGCTGCTACTGCCAATGCGACAGCCTCCGAGACTGCTGAACAATGGTCACTCCGCAATACACAGAACGCTGCTGCTACTGCCAAAGCAAGAGCCTCCGAGACTGCTGAACAATGGGCACTCCGCAATACACAAAACGCTGCTGCTACTGCCAATGCGAGAGCCTCCGAGACTGCTGAACAACGGGCACTCCGCAATACACAGAACGCTGCTGCTACTGCCAAAGCAAGAGCCTCCGAGACTGCTGAACAACGGGCACTCCGCAATACACAGAACGCTGCTGCTACTGCCAAAGCAAGAGCCTCCGAGACTGCTGAACAACGGGCACTCCGCAATACACAGAACGCTGCTGCTACTGCCAAAGCAAGAGCCTCCGAGACTGCTGAACAATGGGCACTCCGCAATACACAGAACGCTGATGCTACTGCCAATGCGAGAGCCTCCGAGACTGCTGAACAACGGGCACTCCGCAATACACAGAACGCTGCTGCTACTGCCAATGCGAGAGCCTCCGAGACTGCTGAACAATGGGCACTCCGCAATACACAGAACGCTGATGCTACTGCCAAAGCAGAGCGTCCGAGACTGTAACAACGGGAACTCCGCAATACACAGAACGCTGCTGCTACTACCCATAGCAAGAGCCTCCGAGACTGCTGAACAACGGGCACCGCAATACACAGAACGCTGCTGCTACTGCCATAGCAAGAGCCTCCGAGACTGCTGAACAACGGGCACTCCGCAATACAGAACGCTGCTGCTACTGCCAAAGCAAGAGCCTCCGAGACTGCTGAACAATGGGCACTCCGCAATACACAGAACGCTGCTGCTACTGCCAAAGCAAGAGCCTCCGAGACTGCTGAACAATGGTCACTCCGCAATACACAGAACGCTGCTGCTACTGCCAAAGCAAGAGCCTCCGAGACTGCTGAACAATGGGCACTCCGCAATACACAGAACGCTGCTGCTACTGCCAAGCAAGAGCCTCCGAGACTGCTGAACAATGGGCACACGCAAGCAATACACAGAACGCTGCTGCTACTGCCAAAGCAAGAGCCTCCGAGACTGCTGAACAATGGGCACTCCGCAATACACAGAACGCTGCTGCTACTGCCAAAGCAAGAGCTCCGAGACTGCTGAACAATGGGCACTCCGCAATACACAGAACGCTGCTGCTACTGCCAAAGCAAGAGCCTCCGAGACTGCTGAACAATGGGCACTCCGCAATACACAGAACTTGCTGCTACTGCCAAAGCAAGAGAGCTCCGAGACTGCTGAACAATGGTCACTCCGCAATACACAGAACGCTGCTGCTACTGCCAAAGCAAGAGCCTCCGAGACTGCTGAACAATGGGCACTCCGCAATACACAGAACGCTGCTGCTACTGCCAAAGCAAGAGCCTCCGAGACTGCTGAACAATGGTCACTCCGCAATACACAGAACGCTGCTGCTACTGCCAAAGCAAGAGCCTCCGAGACTGCTGAACAATGGGCACTCCGCAATACACAGAACGCTGCTGCTACTGCCAAAGCAAGAGCCTCCGAGACTGCTGAACAATGGTCACTCCGCAATACACAGAACGCTGCTGCTACTGCCAATGCCAGAGCCTCCGAGACTGCTGAACAATGGGCACTCCGCAATACACAGAACGCTGCTTCTACTGCCAAAGCAAGAGCCTCCGAGACTGCTGAACAATGGGCACTCCGCAATACACAGAACGCTGATGCTACTGCCAAAGCAAGAGCCTCCGAGACTGCTGCTGAACAATGGGCACTCCGCAATACACAGAACGCTGCTGCTACTGCCAAGCAAGAGCTCCGAGACTGCTGAACAATGGTCACTCCGCAATACACAGAACGCTGCTGCTAATACAAAGCAGAGCGTCCGAGACTGCTGAACAACGGGCACTCCGCAATACACAGAACGCTGCTGCTACTGCCAAAGCAAGAGCCTCCGAGACTGCTGAACAACGGGAACTCCGCAATACACAGAACGCTGCTGCTACTGCCAAAGCAAGAGCCTCCGAGACTGCTGAACAACGGGAACTCCGCAATACACAGAACGCTGCTGCTACTGCCAAAGCAAGAGCCTCCGAGACTGCTGAATAACGGGCACTCCGCAATACACAGAACGCTGCTGCTACTGCCAATGCGACAGCCTCCGAGACTGCTGGAACAACGGGAACTCCGCAATACACAGAACGCTGCTGCTACTCCAAAGCAAGAGCCTCCGAGACTGCTGAACAACGGGCACTCCGCAATACACAGAACGCTGCTGCTACTGCCAAAGCAAGAGCTCCGAGACTGCTGAACAACGGGCACTCGGCAATACACAGAACGCTGCTGCTACTGCCAAAGCAAGAGGCCTCCGAGACTGCTGAACAATGGGCACTCCGCAATACACAGAACGCTGCTGCTACTGCCAAAGCAAGAGCCTCCGAGACTGCTGAACAATGGGCACTCTGCAATACACAGAACGCTGCTGCTACTGCCAAAGCAAGAGGCTCCGAGACTGCTGAACAATGGCACTCCGCAATACACAGAACGCTGCTGCTACTGCCAAGCAAGAGCCTCCGAGACTGCTGAACAATGGGCACTCTGCAATACACAGAACGCTGCTGCTACTGCCAAAGCAAGAGCCTCCGGACTGCTGAACAATGGGCACTCCGCAATACACAGAACGCTGCTGCTACTGCCAAAGCAAGAGCCTCCGAGACTGCTGAACAATGGGCACTCCGCAATACACAGAACGCTTTGCTACTGCCAAAGCAAGAGCCTCCGAGACTGCTGAACAATGGGCACTCTGCAATACACAGAACGCTGCTGCTACTGCCAAAGCAAGAGCCTCCGAGACTGCTGAACAACGGGCACTCCGCAATACACAGAACGCTGCTGCTACTGCCAAAGCAAGAGCCTCCGAGACTGCTGAACAATGGGCACTCCGCAATACACAGAACGCTGCTGCTACTGCCAAAGCAAGAGCCTCCGAGAGTGAACTGAAACGGGCACTCCGCAATACACAGAACGCTGCTGCTACTACCATAGCAAGAGCCTCCGAGACTGCTGAACAACGGGCACTCCGCAATACACAGAACGCTGCTGCTACTGCCAAAGCAAGAGCCTCCGAGACTGCTGAACAATGGGCACTCCGTATTACACAGAACGCTGATGCTACTGCCAAAGCAAGAGCCTCCGAGACTGCTGAACAATGGGCACTCCGCAATACACAGAACGCTGCTGCTACTGCCAAAGCAAGAGCCTCCGAGACTGCTGAACAATGGGCACTCCGCAATACACAGAACGCTGCTGCTACTACCATAGCAAGAGCCTCCGAGACTGCTGAACAACGGGCACTCCGCAATACACAGAACGCTGCTGCTACTGCCAAAGCAAGAGCCTCCGAGACTGCTGAACAATGGGCACTCCGTATTACACAGAACGCTGATGCTACTGCCAAAGCAAGGGCCTCCGAGACTGCTGAACAACGGGCAATCCGCAATACACAGAACGCTGCTGCTACTGCCAAAGCAAGAGCCTCCGAGACTGCTGAACAATGGGCACTCCGTATTACACAGAACGCTGATGCTACTGCCAAAGCAAGAGCCTCCGAGACTGCTGAACAACGGGCACTCCGCAATACACAGAACGCTGCTGCTACTGCCAAAGCAAGAGCCTCCGAGACTGCTGAACAATGGGCACTCCGCAATACACAGAACGCTGCTGCTACTGCCAATGCGACAGCCTCCGAGACTGCTGAACAATGGTCACTCCGCAATACACAGAACGCTGCTGCTACTGCCAAAGCAAGAGCCTACGAGAATGCTGAACAATGGGCACTCCGCAATACACAGAACGCTGCTGCTACTGCCAAAGCAAGAGCCTCCGAGACTGCTGAACAATGGGCACTCCGCAATACACAGAACGCTGCTGCTACTGCCAATGCGACAGCCTCCGAGACTGTTGAACAATGGTCACTCCGCAATACACAGAACGCTGCTGCTACTGCCAAAGCAAGAGCCTACGAGAATGCTGAACAATGGGCACTCCGCAATACACAGAACGCTGCTGCTACTGCCAAAGCAAGAGCCTCCGAGACTGCTGAACAATGGGCACTCCGCAATACACAAAACGCTGCTGCTACTGCCAATGCGACAGCCTCCGAGAATGCTGAATAACGGGAACTCCGCAATACACAGAACGCTGCTGCTACTACCATAGCAAGAGCCTCCGAGACTGCTGAACAACGGGCACTCCGCAATACACAGAACGCTGCTGCTACTGCCAAAGCAAGAGCCTCCGAGACTGCTGAACAATGGGCACTCCGCAATACACAGAACGCTGCTGCTACTGCCAATGCGACAGCCTCCGAGACTGTTGAACAATGGTCACTCCGCAATACACAGAACGCTGCTGCTACTGCCAAAGCAAGAGCCTCCGAGAATGCTGAACAATGGGCACTCCGCAATACACAGAACGCTGCTGCTACTGCCAAAGCAAGAGCCTCCGAGACTGCTGAACAATGGGCACTCCGCAATACACAAAACGCTGCTGCTACTGCCAATGCGACAGCCTCCGAGAATGCTGAATAACGGGAACTCCGCAATACACAGAACGCTGCTGCTACTACCATAGCAAGAGCCTCCGAGACTGCTGAACAACGGGCACTCCGCAATACACAGAACGCTGCTGCTACTGCCAAAGCAAGAGCCTCCGAGACTGCTGAACAACGGGCACTCCGCAATACACAGAACGCTGCTGCTACTGCCAAAGCAAGAGCCTCCGAGACTGCTGAACAATGGGCCCTCCGTATTACACAAAACGCTGATGCTACTGCCAATGCTAGAGCCTCCGAGACTGCTGAACAACGGGCACTCCGCAATACACAGAACGCTGCTGCCACTGCCAATGCGAGAGCCTCCGAGACTGCTGAACAATCGGCACTCCGTATTACACAGAACGCTGATGCTAATACCAAAGCAGAGCGTCCGAGACTGTAACAACGGGAACTCCGCAATACACAGAACGCTGCTGCTACTACCATAGCAAGAGCCTCCGAGACTGCTGAACAACGGGCACTCCGCAATACACAGAACGCTGCTGCTACTACCATAGCAAGAGCCTCCGAGACTGCTGAACAACGGGCACTCCGCAATATCAGAACGCTGCTGCTACTGCCAAAGCAAGAGCCTCCGAGACTGCTGAACAATGGGCACTCCGCAATACACAGAACGCTGCTGCTACTGCCAAAGCAAGAGCCTCCGAGACTGCTGAACAATGGTCACTCCGCAATACACAGAACGCTGCTGCTACTGCCAAAGCAAGAGCCTCCGAGACTGCTGAACAATGGGCACTCCGCAATACACAGAACGCTGCTGCTACTCCCAAAGCAAGAGCATCCGAGACTGCTGAACAATGGGCACACCGCAATACACAGAACGCTGCTGCTACTGCCAAAGCAAGAGCCTCCGAGACTGCTGAACAATGGGCACTCCGCAATACACAGAACGCTGCTGCTACTGCCAAAGCAAGAGCCTCCGAGACTGCTGAACAATGGGCACTCCGCAATACACAGAACGCTGCTGCTACTGCCAAAGCAAGAGCCTCCGAGACTGCTGAACAATGGGCACTCCGTATTACACAGAACTTTGCTGCTACTGCCAAAGCAAGAGCCTCCGAGACTGCTGAACAATGGTCACTCCGCAATACACAGAACGCTGCTGCTACTGCCAAAGCAAGAGCCTCCGAGACTGCTGAACAATGGGCACTCCGCAATACACAGAACGCTGCTGCTACTGCCAAAGCAAGAGCCTCCGAGACTGCTGAACAATGGTCACTCCGCAATACACAGAACGCTGCTGCTACTGCCAAAGCAAGAGCCTCCGAGACTGCTGAACAATGGGCAGTCCGCAATACACAGAACGCTGCTGCTACTGCCAAAGCAAGAGCCTCCGAGACTGCTGAACAATTGTCACTCCGCAATACACAGAACGCTGCTGCTACTGCCAATGCCAGAGCCTCCGAGACTGCTGAACAATGGGCACTCCGCAATACACAGAACGCTGCTTCTACTGCCAAAGCAAGAGCCTCCGAGACTGCTGAACAATGGGCACTCCGCAATACACAGAACGCTGATGCTACTGCCAAAGCAAGAGCCTCAGAGACTGCTGAACAATGGGCACTCCGCAATACACAGAACGCTGCTGCTACTGCCAAAGCAAGAGCCTCCGAGACTGCTGAACAATGGTCACTCCGCAATACACAGAACGCTGCTGCTAATACCAAAGCAGAGCGTCCGAGACTGCTGAACAACGGGAACTCCGCAATACACAGAACGCTGCTGCTACTTCCAAAGCAAGAGCCTCCGAGACTGCTGAACAACGGGAACTCCGCAATACACAGAACGCTGCTGCTACTGCCAAAGCAAGAGCCTCCGAGACTGCTGAACAACGGGAACTCCGCAATACACAGAACGCTGCTGCCACTGCCAAAGCAAGAGCCTCCGAGACTGCTGAATAACGGGCACTCCGCAATACACAGAAAGCTGCTGCTACTGCCAATGCGACAGCCTCCGAGACTGCTGAACAACGGGAACTCCGCAATACACAGAACGCTGCTGCTACTTCCAAAGCAAGAGCCTCCGAGACTGCTGAACAACGGGAACTCCGCAATACACAGAACGCTGCTGCTACTGCCAAAGCAAGAGGCTCCGAGACTGCTGAACAACGGGCACTCGGCAATACACAGAACGCTGCTGCTACTGCCAAAGCAAGAGGCTCCGTGACTGCTGAACAATGGGCACTCCGCAATACACAGAACGCTGCTGCTACTGCCAAAGCAAGAGGCTCCGTGACTGCTGAACAATGGGCACTCTGCAATACACAGAACGCTGCTGCTACTGCCAAAGCAAGAGGCTCCGTGACTGCTGAACAATGGGCACTCTGCAATACACAGAACGCTGCTGCTACTGCCAAAGCAAGAGCCTCCGAGACTGCTGAACAATGGGCACTCTGCAATACACAGAACGCTGCTGCTACTGCCAAAGCAAGAGGCTCCGTGACTGCTGAACAATGGGCACTCTGCAATACACAGAACGCTGCTGCTACTGCCAAAGCAAGAGCCTCCGAGACTGCTGAACAATGGGCACTCTGCAATACACAGAACGCTTCTGCTACTGCCAAAGCAAGAGGCTCCGTGACTGCTGAACAATGGGCACTCTGCAATACACAGAACGCTGCTGCTACTGCCAAAGCAAGAGCCTCCGAGACTGCTGAACAACGGGCACTCTGCAATACACAGAACGCTGCTGCTACTGCCAAAGCAAGAGCCTCCGAGACTGCTGAACAATGGGCACTCTGCAATACACAGAACGCTGCTGCTACTGCCAAAGCAAGAGCCTACGAGAGTGCTGAACAGTGGGCACTCCGCAATACACAGAACGCTGCTGCTACTGCCAAAGCAAGAGGCTCCGAGACTGCTGAACAACGGGCACTCCGCAATACACAGATCTTCGCTGCTACTGCCAAAGCAAGAGCATCCGAGACTGCTGAACATTGGGCACTTTCCAATACACAGAACGCTGCTGCTACTGACAAAGCAAGCGCCTCCGAGACTGCTGAAAAATGGGCACCCCGCAATACACAGAACGCTGCTGCTACTGTCAAAGCAAGAGCCTCCGAGACTGCTGAACAATAGGCACCCCGCAATACACAGAACGCTGCTGCTACTGCGAAAGCAAGAGACTCTGAGACTGCTGAACAATGGGCACCCCGCAATACACAGAACGCTGCTGCTACTGCGAAAGCAAGAGCCTCCGAGACTGCTGAACAATGGGCACTCCGTATTACACAGAACGCTGATGCTACTGCCAATGCGAGAGCCTCCGAGACTGCTGAACAATGGGCACTCCGCAATACACAGAACGCTGCTGCTACTACCAATGCGAGAGACTCCGAGACTGCTGAATAACGGGCACTCCGCAATACACAGAACGCTGCTGCTACTGCCAAAGTAAGTGCCTCCGAGACTGCTGAACAACGGGCACTCCGCAATACACACAACGCTGCTGCTACTGCCAAAGCAAGAGCCTCCGAGACTGCTGAACAACGGGCACTCCGCAACACACACAACGCTGCTGCTACTGCCAAAGCAAGAGCCTCCGAGACTGCTGAACAACGGGCACTCCGCAATACACAGAACGCTGCTGCTACTGCCAAAGCAAGAGCGTCCGAGACTGCTGAACAACGGGCTCTACGCAATACACAGATTGCTGCAGCTACTGCCAAAGCAAGAGCGTCCGAGACTGCTGAACAACGGGCTCTACGCAATACACAGAATGCTGCAGCTACTGCGAAAGCAAGAGCGTCCGAGTCTGCTGAACAACGAGCACTCCGCAATACGCAGGACGCTGCTGCTACTGCGAAAGCAAGAGCCTCCAAGACTGCTGAACAACGGGCACTCCGCAATACACACAACGCTGCTGCTACTGCCAATGCGAGAGTCTCCGAGACTGCTGAACAACGGGCACTCCGCAATAACAGAACGCTGCTGCTACTACCAATGCGAGAGCCTCCGAGACTGCTGAACAACGGGAACTCCGCAATACACAAAACGCTGCTGCTACTACCAATGCGAGAGCCTCCGAGACTGCTGAACAACGGGCACTCCGCAATACACAAAACGCTGCTGCTACTCCCAATGCGAGAGCCTCCGAGACTGCTGAACAACGGGCACTCCGCAATACACAAAACGCTGCTGCTACTACCAATGCGAGAGCCTCCGAGACTGCTGAACAATGGGCACTCCGTATTACACAGAACGCTGATGCTACTGCCAAAGCAAGAGCCTCCGAGACTGCTGAACAATGGGCACTCCGCAATACACAGAACGCTGCTGCTACTGCCAAAGCAAGAGCCTCCGAGACTGCTGAACAATGGGCACTCCGTATTACACAGAACGCTGATGCTACTGCCAAAGCAAGAGCCTCCGAGACTGCTGAACAACGGGCACTCCGCAATACACAGAACGCTGCTGCTACTGCCAAAGCAAGAGCCTTCGAGACTGCTGAACAATGGGCACTCCGTATTACACAGAACGCTGATGCTACTGCCAAAGCAAGAGCCTCCGAGACTGCTGAACAACGGGAACTCCGCAATACACAGAACGCTGCTGCTACTGCCAAAGCAAGAGCCTCCGAGACTGCTGAACAAAGGGCACTCCGCAATACACAGAACGCTGCTGCTACTGCCAATGCGACAGCCTCCGAGACTGTTGAACAATGGTCACTCCGCAATACACAGAACGCTGCTGCTACTGCCAAAGCAAGAGCCTCCGAGAATGCTGAACAACGGGCACTCCGCAATACACAGAACGCTGCTGCTACTGCCAAAGCAAGAGCCTCCGAGACTGCTGAACAATGGGCACTCCGCAATACACAGAACGCTGCTGCTACTGCCAATGCGACAGCCTCCGAGACTGTTGAACAATGGTCACTCCGCAATACACAGAACGCTGCTGCTACTGCCAAAGCAAGAGCCTACGAGAATGCTGAACAATGGGCACTCCGCAATACACAGAACGCTGCTGCTACTGCCAAAGCAAGAGCCTCCGAGACTGCTGAACAATGGGCACTCCGCAATACACAAACGCTGCTGCTACTGCCAATGCGACAGCCTCCGAGAATGCTGAATAACGGGAACTCAGCAATACACAGAACGCCGCTGCTACTACCATAGCAAGAGCCTCCGAGACTGCTGAACAACGGGCACTCCGCAATACACAGAACGCTGCTGCTACTGCCAAAGCAAGAGCCTCCGAGACTGCTGAACAATGGGCACTCCGCAATACACAGAACGCTGCTGCTACTGCCAATGCGACAGCCTCCGAGACTGTTGAACAATGGTCACTCCGCAATACACAGAACGCTGCTGCTACTGCCAAAGCAAGAGCCTCCGAGAATGCTGAACAATGGGCACTCCGCAATACACAGAACGCTGCTGCTACTGCCAAAGCAAGAGCCTCCGAGACTGCTGAACAATGGGCACTCCGCAATACACAAAACGCTGCTGCTACTGCCAATGCGACAGCCTCCGAGAATGCTGAATAACGGGAACTCCGCAATACACAGAACGCTGCTGCTACTACCATAGCAAGAGCCTCCGAGACTGCTGAACAACGGGCACTCCGCAATACACAGAACGCTGCTGCTACTGCCAAAGCAAGAGCCTCCGAGACTGCTGAACAACGGGCACTCCGCAATACACAGAACGCTGCTGCTACTGCCAAAGCAAGAGCCTCCGAGACTGCTGAACAATGGGCACTCCGTATTACACAAAACGCTGATGCTACTGCCAATGCTAGAGCCTCCGAGACTGCTGAACAACGGGCACTCCGCAATACACAGAACGCTGCTGCTACTGCCAATGCGAGAGCCTCCGAGACTGCTGAACAATCGGCACTCCGTATTACACAGAACGCTGATGCTAATACCAAAGCAGAGCGTCCGAGACTGTAACAACGGGAACTCCGCAATACACAGAACGCTGCTGCTACTACCATAGCAAGAGCCTCCGAGACTGCTGAACAACGGGCACTCCGCAATACACAGAACGCTGCTGCTACTACCATAGCAAGAGCCTCCGAGACTGCTGAACAACGGGCACTCCGCAATACCAGAACGCTGCTGCTACTGCCAAAGCAAGAGCCTCCGAGACTCCTGAACAATGGGCACTCCGCAATACACAGAACGCTGCTGCTACTGCCAAAGCAAGAGCCTCCGAGACTGCTGAACAATGGTCACTCCGCAATACACAGAACGCTGCTGCTACTGCCAAAGCAAGAGCCTCCGAGACTGCTGAACAATGGGCACTCCGCAATACACAGAACGCTGCTGCTACTGCCAAAGCAAGAGCCTCCGAGACTGCTGAACAATGGGCAGTCCGCAATACACAGAACGCTGCTGCTACTGCCAAAGCAAGAGCCTCCGAGACTGCTGAACAATGGTCACTCCGCAATACACAGAACGCTGCTGCTACTGCCAATGCCAGAGCCTCCGAGACTGCTGAACAATGGGCACTCCGCAATACACAGAACGCTGCTGCTACTGCCAAAGCAAGAGCCTCCGAGACTGCTGAACAATGGGCACTCCGCAATACACAGAACGCTGCTGCTACTGCCAAGCAAGAGCCTCCGAGACTGCTGAACAATGGGCAAGAGCCTAACAAGCTGCTTCAAAGCAGCTCCGAGACTGCTGAACAATGGGCACTCCGCATACACAGAACGCTGCTGCTACTGCCAAAGCAAGAGCCTCCGAGACTGCTGAACAATGGGCACTCCGCAATACACAGAACGTGCTGCTACTGCCAAAGCAAGAGCCTCCGAGACTGCTGAACAATGGGCACTCCGCAATACACAGAACGCTGCTGCTACTGCCAAAGCAAGAGCCTCCGAGACTGCTGAACAATGGGCACTCCGCAATACACAGAACGCTGCTGCTACTGCCAAAGCAAGACCTCCGAGACTGCTGAACAATGGGCACTCCGCAATACACAGAACGCTGCTGCTACTGCCAAAGCAAGAGCCTCCGAGACTGCTGAACAATGGGCACTCCGCAATACACAGAACGCTGCTGCTACTGCCAAAGCAAGAGCCTCCGAGACTGCTGAACAATGGCACTCCGCAATACACAGAACGCTGATGCTACTGCCAAAGCAAGAGCCTCCGAGACTGCTGAACAATGGGCACTCCGCAATACACAGAACGCTGCTGCTACTGCCAAAGCAAGAGCCTCCGAGACTGCTGAACAATGGTCACTCCGCAATACACAGAACGCTGCTGCTACTGCCAAAGCAGAGCGTCCGAGACTGCTAACAACGGGCACTCCGCAATACACAGAACGCTGCTGCTACTGCCAAAGCAAGAGCCTCCGAGACTGCTGAACACGGGAACTCCGCAATACACAGAACGCTGCTGCTACTGCCAAAGCAAGAGCCTCCGAGACTGCTGAACAACGGGAACTCCGCAATACACAGAACGCTGCTGCATGCCAAAGCAAGAGCCTCCGAGACTGCTGAATAACGGGACTCCGCAATACACAGAAAGCTGCTGCTACTGCCAATGCGAAGAGCCTCCGAGACTGCTGAACAATGGGCACTCCGCAATACACAGAACGCTGCTGCTACTGCCCAAAGCAAGAGCATCCGAGACTGCTGAACAACGGGCACTCCGCAATACACAGAACAACGCTGCTGCTACTGCCAAAGCAAGAGCCTCCGAGACTGCTGAACAACGGGCACTCCGCAATACACAGAACGCTGCTGCTACTGCCAATGCAAGAGCCTCCGAGACTGCTGAACAAGGGCACTCCGCAATACACAGAAACGCTGCTACTGCCAAAGCGAGAGCTCCTCGAGACTGCTGAACAACGGGCACTCCGCAATACACAGAACGCTGCTGCTACTGCCAATGCGAGAGCCTCCGAGACTGCTGAACAACGGGCACTCCGCAATACACAGAACGCTGCTGCTACTGCCAAAGCAAGAGCCTCCGAGACTGCTGAACAATGGGCACTCCGCAATACACAGAACGCTGCTGCTACTGCCAATGCGAGAGCCTCCGAGACTGCTGAACAACGGGCACTCCGCAATACACAGAACGCTGCTGCTACTGCCAAAGCAAGAGCCTCCGAGACTGCTGAACAATGGGCACTCCGCAATACACAGAACGCTGCTGCTACTGCCAATGCGAGAGCCTCCGAGACTGCTGAACAACGGGCACTCCGCAATACACACAGAACGCTGCTGCTACTGCCAAAGCAAGAGCCTCCGAGACTGCTGAACAACGGGCACTCCGCAATACACAGAACGCTGCTGCTACTGCCAATGCGAGAGCCTCCGAGACTGCTGACCAACCGCAACGGAACTGCTTACGCAACAAGCCTCCCGCTGCTGAACAAGGGTTCCGCAATACACAGAACGCTGCTGCTACTGCCAAAGCAAGAGCCTCCGAGACTGCTGAAAACAACGGGCACTCCGTACACAGAACGCTGATGCTACTGCCAAAGCAAGAGCCTCCGAGACTGCTGAACAATGGCACTCCGCAATACACAGAACGCTGCTGCTACTGCCAAAGCAAGAGCCTCCGAGACTGCTGAACAACGGGCACTCCGCAATACACAGAACGCTGCTGCTACTGCCAATGCGAGAGCCTCCGAGACTGCTGAACAACGGGCACTCCGCAATACACAGAACGCTGCTGCTACTGCCAAAGCAAGAGCCTCCGAGACTGCTGAACAACGGGCACTCCGCAATACACAGAACGCTGCTGCTACTGCCAATGCGAGAGCCTCCGAGACTGCTGAACAACGGGCACTCCGCAATACACAGAACGCTGATGCTACTGCCAATCAAGAGCCTCCGAGACTGCTGAACAACGGGCACTCCGCAATACACAGAACGCTGATGCTACTGCCAATGCGAGAGCCTCCGAGACTGCTGAACAACGGGCACTCCGCAATACACAGAACGCTGCTGCTACTGCCAAAGCAAGAGCCTCCGAGACTGCTGAACAACGGGCACTCCGCAATACACAGAACGCTGATGCTACTGCCAAAGCAAGAGCCTCCGAGACTGCTGAACAACGGGCACTCCGCAATACACAGAACGCTGATGCTACTGCCAATGCGAGAGCCTCCGAGACTGCTGAACAACGGGCACTCCGCAATACACAGAACGCTGATGCTACTGCCAAAGCAAGAGCCTCCGAGACTGCTGAACAACGGGCACTCCGCAATACACAGAACGCTGATGCTACTGCCAAAGCAAGAGCCTCCGAGACTGCTGAACAAAGGGCACTCCGCAATACACAGAACGCTGCTGCTACTGCCAAAGCAAGAGCCTCCGAGACTGCTGAATAACGGGCACTCTGCAATACACAGAACGCTGCTGCTACTACCATAGCAAGAGCCTCCGAGACTGCTGAATAACGGGCACTCTGCAATACACAGAACGCTGCTGCTACTGCCAATGCCAGAGCCTCCGAGACTGCTGAACAATGGGCACTCCGCAGTACACAGAACGCTGCTTCTACTGCCAAAGCAAGAGCCTCCGAGACTGCTGAACAACGGGCACTCCGCAATACACAGAACGCTGCTGCTACTGCCAAAGCAAGAGCCTCCGAGACTGCTGAACAACGGGCACTCCGCAATACACAGAACGCTGCTGCTACTGCCAATGCGAGAGCCTCCGAGACTGCTGAACAACGGGCTCTACGCAATACACAGAATGCTGCAGCTACTGCGAAAGCAAGAGCGTCCGAGTCTGCTGAACAACGGGAACTCCGCAATACGCAGGACGCTGCTGCTACTGCGAAAGCAAGAGCCTCCGAGACTGCTGAACAACGGGCACTCCGCAATACGCAGGACGCTGCTGCTACTGCCAAAGCAAGAGCCTCCGAGACTGCTGAACAACGGGCACTCCGCACTACGCAGGACGCTGCTGCTACTGCGAAAGCAAGAGCCTCCGAGACTGCTGAACAACGGGCACTCCGCAATACACAGAACGCTGATGCTACTGCCAATGCGAGAGCCTCCGAGACTGCTGAACAACGGGCACTCCGCAATACCAGAACGCTGCTGCTACTGCCAATGCGAGAGCCTCCGAGACTGCTGAACAACGGGCACTCCGCAATACCAGAACGCTGCTGCTACTACCAATGCGAGAGCCTCCGAGACTGCTGAACAACGGGCACTCCGCAATACACAGAACGCTGCTGCTACTGCCAAAGCAAGAGCCTCCGAGACTGCTGAACAACGGGCACTCCGCAATACACAGAACGCTGCTGCTACTGCCAATGCGAGAGCCTCCGAGACTGCTGAACAACGGGCACTCCGCAATACACAGAACGCTGATGCTACTGCCAAATCAAGAGCCTCCGAGACTGCTGAACAACGGGCACTCCGCAATACACAGAACGCTGATGCTACTGCCAATGCGAGAGCCTCCGAGACTGCTGAACAACGGGCACTCCGCAATACACAGAACGCTGCTGCTACTGCCAAAGCAAGAGCCTCCGAGACTGCTGAACAACGGGCACTCCGCAATACACAGAACGCTGATGCTACTGCCAATGCAAGAGCCTCCGAGACTGCTGAACAACGGGCACTCCGCAATACACAGAAACGCTGAGCTACTGCCAATGCGAGAGCCTCCGAGACTGCTGAACAACGGGCACTCCGCAATACACAGAAACGCTGATGCTACTGCCAAAGCAAGAGCCTCCGAGACTGCTGAACAACGGGCACTCCGCAATACACAGAACGCTGATGCTACTGCCAAAGCAAGAGCCTCCGAGACTGCTGAACAAAGGGCACTCCGCAATACACAGAACGCTGCTGCTACTGCCAAAGCAAGAGCCTCCGAGACTGCTGCAACGATACGGGCACTCTGCCACAATAATACATAAGAAAGCAAGGCTGGCCCGCTATCTGCTAAAAAATGAAGCAGAAGAGCCTCCGAGATGCTGAAAAACGGGCACTCGCAATACACAGAACGCTGCTGCTACTGCCAATGCCAGAGCCTCCGAGACTGCTGAACAATGGGCACTCCGCAATACACAGAACGCCTGCTTCTACTGCCAATGCGAGGAGACCTTACCTCCCGAGACTGCTGAACAACGCTGCTCTATACGCAATACACAGATGAATGCACAGCCACACGCACCTGTACTGCCAAAGCAAGAGCTCCGAGGCTGCTGAACAACGGGCACTCCGCAATACGCAGGACGCTGCTGCTACTGCGAAAGCAAGAGCCTCGAGACTGCTGAACAACGGGCACTCCGCAATACACAGGAACGCTGCTGCTACTGCCAAAGCAAGAGCCTCCGAGACTGCTGAAACACGGGCACTCCGCACTACGCAGGACGCTGCTGCTGCTACTGCGAAAGCAAGAGCCTCCGAGACTGCTGAACAACGGGCACTCGCCCAATACACAGAACGCTGATGCTACTGCCAATGCGACGAGCCTCCGAGACTGCTGACAAACGGGAACTCCGCAATACACACCGAAACGCTGCTGCTACTGCCAATGCGACAGCCTCCGAGACTGCTGAACAACGGGCACTCTGCAATACCAGAACGCTGCTGCTACTACCAATGCGAGAGCCTCCGAGACTGCTGAACAACGGGAACTCCGCAATACACAGATCTTCGCTGCTACTGCCAAAGCAAGAGCATCCGAGACTGCTGAACATTGGGCACTTCCCAATACACAGAACGCTGCTGCTACTGCCAAAGCAAGCGCCTCCGAGACTGCTGAACAACGGGCACTCCGCAATACACAGAACGCTGCTGCTACTCCCAATGCGAGAGCCTCCGAGACTGCTGAAAAATGGGCACCCCGCAATACACAGAACGCTGCGCTGCCTAATGCAAGCACGAGGGCCTCACGAGACGCATGCCCCCTGCCGAAACAATAGGCACTCCGCAATACACAGAACGCTGCTGCTACTGCGAAAGCAAGAGACTCTGAGACTGCTGAACAATGGGCACTCCGCAATACACAGAACGCTGCTGCTACTGCGAAAGCAAGAGACTCTGAGACTGCTGAACAATAGGCACCCCGCAATACACAGAACGCTGCTGCTACTGCGAAAGCAAGAGACTCTGAGACTGCTGAACAATGGGCACTCCGCAATACACACAACGCTGCTGCTACTGCCAAAGCAAGAGCCTCCGAGACTGCTGAACAATGGGCACTCCGCAATACACAGAACGCTGCTGCTACTGCGAAAGCAAGAGCCTCCGAGACTGCTGAACAATGGGCACTCCGCAACACACACAACGCTGCTGCTACTGCCAATGCGAGAGCCTCCGAGACTGCTGAACAACGGGCACTCCGCAATACCAGAACGCTGCTGCTACTGCCAAAGCAAGAGCCTCCGAGACTGCTGAACAACGGGCACTCCGCAATACACAGAATGCTGCTGCTACTGCCAATGCGAAAGCCTCCGCGACTGCTGAACAACGGGCACTCCGCAATACACAGAACGCTGCTGCTACTGCCAAAGCAAGAGCCTCCGAGACTGCTGAACAACGGGCACTCCGCAATACACAGAACGCTGCTGCTACTGCCAAGCAAGACTCTCCGAGACTGCTGAACAACGGGCACTCCGCCAATACACAGAAGCGGCTGCTGCTACTGCCAAAGCAAGAGCCTCGAGACTGCTGAACAACGGCACTCCGCAATACACAGAACGCTGCTGCTGCTATGCCAAAGCAAGAGATCCGAGACTGCTGACAATGGGCATTCCGCAATACACAGAACGCTGCTGCTACTGCCAAAGCAAGAGACTCCGAGACTTCTGAACAACGGGCATTCCGCAATACACAGAACCCTGCTGGTACTGCCAAAGCAAGAGACTCCGAGACTGCTGAACAACGGGCACTCCGCAATACACAGAACGCTGCTGCTACTGCCTATGCGAGAGTCTCCGAGACTGTGGAACAACGGGCATTCCGCGTTTCAACAAACTTGCAACATTGGAAAAAATTCAGAGGAAGCTGAACTTCTTAGACAGTGCCGTCTCATTGTAGGGGATGAATGCACAATGGCCAATAAGGGTGCCCTTGAGGCAGTGGACCCGTCACTGAAAGATATAAGAGATTCTACAGCTTTTATGGGTGGTGTAACTCTTTTGCTTTCAGGACATTTCCGGCAAACCCTTCTCGTCATCCCGAAAGGGAACAGGGTTGATGAAGTGCGCGCATGCCTTAAGTCATTCACGTTGTGGCCCCAGGTTAAGACGTTAAGCCTAAGCACAAACATGCGTGTGCACTTGCTTGGTCCCTAGGAATGATAGGGGTGACATATTCATCTCTGAACTGTGGGCAACCCTTCCGATCTTTTAGAAACAGCGTTCCCCAATATGGAATGTAATTAAGCAGACATCAATTGGCTCAGTAAAAGAAACATGCTGGCCCCTAAAAACGTAACTTTCTGTGCTATCAACGACCAGCTCATAAGCTGAATTACGGGTGAAGAGCGCATCTACAAATCGATTGACCGGACCTTTGACCCCCAAGACATTGTCAATTACCCTATCGAGTTTCTCAACTCATTGGAGCCAGAAGGTCTTCCATCTCACATTCTTAGGCTAATGGTTGGATGCCCAATTATGCTAATCAGAAACTTGCTTCCGCCTAAACAGTGCAACGGGACCCGCTTAATAGTCAAGTCCCTGACTCCCCACTTGATTGAGGCCACCATTGTTACAGGGTGCGGGAGGGGTGAAAATGTTTTCATTTCAAGGATGCACCTTTATCCCTCGGGATCAGACATGCCGTTTAACTTCCGCAGATCGCAGTTCCCGGTGAGACCATGCTTTGCCATGTCCATCAACAAATCCCAAGGCCAAACACTATCGGTGACAGACATCCATTTGGGGGAGCCATGTTTTTCACATGGGCAACTTTATGTGGCCTGCTCCCGTGTGGGGAGTAGAAACGCTCTTTTTGTGTATGCTCCTCAGGGCAGAACACGCAATGTTGTCTATAGCGAAGTTTTATAGACAAGTCGTCATTACAGCCGATGTGGTTATAAACAGGTGATCCGGAAGCATTGGCCGGACACATTCTCAGAACATGGACTCTTCCGCTTTTTTATTGGACAATAGTGACGTCCACAACAATGCTCACCTGGCCGATATCAGTGCTTGTCTAAGTTGCTCATAGAGTTAGGCTAGAAGGTCCAGGCCCTTTTTGGGGGGGTTAAGGCTGTTGCTAAGCTTTCCTAAGTTACTCCAATCCAGATCTCCAATGCAAACTTTTGGATCAACCTTCTCCTATGCAGATCTTTAATGCAACTTATCCAATCCAAATCTTTGAGTCACGCATCTTCACTGTAGATCTCCAATGTAAACCTTCGATTCAACCTTCTCCAATACAGATTTCCAAGGTACCCTTCACCAATGCATATCTTCGATGCAGCATTGACTGATAGTACACATAGAAGGGGTTAGGACTAGATTAGGATTAGTCGCTGCCTTGCCGGAGGGGTTCCTAACTCATAGGCCAAGGGGGTTAGATGATATGATTGGTGTCTTCAAAAGGGCCGGCATGTGCAGCCTGATCACCTCTGCCGGTTAAACTCCCAACCCATGCGTTCCCGTCGCGACACTGATTCTGCAGAACTGGGTTGGGTGTGAAAACCAACTTTAAAGTATAAATATAGATTTTTTTGAATCAGCAATGTTGTTCTCGGTTAAGTCCTATTTGGGGCGAAAAATCAATAAACTGATAAACCGATTCCTTATAGGATTTCCCACTAAAATTGGCTACACCCCATTTTCAACTCTAACTTATGCCAATTTTGACATATTTTGTTCAAACTTGATGCCAACATTACTTAGGACTCATGGGAACTTTGAATGCTTTAAGTTCTCAAAAAAAAATACAGTCGATGAGTGGAAATAATCAATAAACCAATTCCTTATAGGATTTCCTAATTAAATTGCCTGCAACCCATTTTCAGCGAAACGTTCACCAATTTCAACCGATTTCGCTCAAATTTGATGTCGGTGCTACTTATTTTGGTTTGAAATAAAGCGCTCGATCACTTAATAATCCTAACGTAATCCCGGGCAACGCCGGGCTATACTGCTTGTATCAAATAAACCTGAACACTAAAAACACTCACCTACATACACAAACACACATACATACAGAGATAAACACAACTCTACACATTCACACGCAGTAACCATACTTAGTGGATCTTCTATAAAATTAATGAACCGTAAATTTTGTGTACTGTAAAAATGTGTTGCCCCTAAACCCAGTTGGGCTGCTAAACCCGATGGGTCCCCACAAGCAACTGCATTGTAACGAATGATTTCTTTTTTATGCATCCCGGGTTTAGAAGCGTTCATACAAATTCTTCATCAAATATGCTTTGATGATTTCATTTTACTAACTTTTTTCTCCAAAACGAGAGCAAAGAATGAAGATAGATTTCCATGAAAATAATGTTCCTTCACATTCCTTTATTACTACTACTACTACTACTACTATTGTTGCTGTTGCTGCTGCTGCTGCTATTGTTGTTATTGTGACAGTGAAGTGGAAGAATCGTTATTACGAAATGTTTAATCGCATTTCTTTCGACTTTGTACGTTCCAAATTCAAGTTATACTAATACATCTGTTTGTTTTCTACACCACCTGTCTTCGTCTTTTGTTTTTTTTTTCGTGAATTCTCCCTGTAAACACACACATATATATATATACATATATATGTATATGTATGTATATATATATATATATATATATATATATATATATAATACATATATATGTATATGTATGTATGTATATATACATATATACCGGAATAAACACATAAATGTGAAACAAGGTGGAAAAAAGAGTACTCAAATACCAGTGGTAGAGTAATATGCTTTATATTAAGCAGCAGAAAATTCAACAAAATCTGTTACTCTGAGTTTCTCGTTGCCGTTCATCAGACAGTTTTTGCTAGAATGGAACTGATATATCAATTCAATCTATACTCTTACAAACGCTACACCTTTAAAAAGAAATGGACTTGTTTGATTGGCCCTTTAGAAAAAACGGTCAATCTTCGAGCGATCAAACAATTCCATTTCTTTTTAAAGGTGTAGCGTTTGTAAGAGTATAGATTGAATTGATATATCAGTTCCATTCTAGCAAAAACTGTCTGATGAACGGCAACGAGAAACTCAGAGTAACAGATTTTGTTGAATTTTCTGCTGCTTAAAATAAAGTATATACATATATATATATATATATATATATATATATATATATACATAATTAAATGCCTACATACATATAAAGTGTATATACAGGATGCCTCAGTTTTTGATGACACCTCTCGAGAAAGCTCTAACATCTGTCTATTTTCTACCTCACTTTTCAGATAATATCAGACATCAGGTTGACACTGTAAATGAAAAAGCATGCGGTAATCATTACTTTCAAAGCGCAACTTTGTGACACAGAGTTAGCATGCTTCCTGAAAGTTGTCAGATCCTTCGCTGTCAAAGTTTGAAAGTGGATGAAAGCTGCTGAAGAGGATCCAACATCAAAAGCTAAGCGCAAAATGCATCATGCCTGGCTTCTAATGCACTCAGAGCAAATAACTTTCTACAAACTGTTCAAGAGATAATCGATAAACATCTCGGAAAGTTAATCGAATCCATTGCCAAGGACCTCAAGGCTTCAGAATGCACCATCAGAGGACCGTACGTCTTCCAACAAGACTTTGCACTGTCTCATAAGGCCAGGAAATTCAAGTGTGCATGCGTGCCAATCACATGATCATATTCTCCAAGTCACATGTCCTTCTAACTCATCAGACCTCATCTATTGGACTATTACTTATTGGGAGTAGTTCACAGAGAGGTAAATCAACAACGCCATAACACCATACAATCTCAGAAGTCCGCCATAACCAAAACTGAGAAAGACTATCTAATTCGGACATGTCGATAATTTCGACCCTGCATTGAAGCAGCCATTAATGTTAATGATGGATTCATTGATTAGGTGTGATAAAAGGTTTCTCTAGATTATTTGTACGGATTTGTTTTCATATACAGCTTTTGATAGATGAGATACGTATCTTTTGTCTACATTCATACAAATGACCCTTAAAAACAGACGCACCCTGTACATACATACATATAAATACATACGTAGACGTGTATATATATATATACATACACACACATACATATATATATACACATACATACATAGATACATGCAAAGATAATGCATACTTACACATATATATAGACACGTGTACATAGACACATGCAAAGATACATGCATACTTACACATACTGTTGTAGCAAGAGTCATTGCGATTGGAAGAATGGACTAGCCGGACTGCTATAAAGAGTAGCGTATTGATAGAGACAGAGGAAGTCTTAGGAAGTCGTTGAGAGTTTGTATTTATTGGAGTATCGTGTTTAGTGGACTAATTTGAAGTACGTCCCGTGAAGACAGTTGTGTCTTTCCTCCCTCCGTTGAATCTCTACATCCAACGTATTGAAGGATATGAATGTGGCGACGAGTTTATTCGAAGCTTACGTTAACATTTTATTTTAATAGAAAATCAAAGAAAAATTAATTAACGTGGAAAACTTATCAGCCTCCGTTCAACAGATGCAAAAGCATCAGCAACAACAGCCACAGCAGCAATTACAACGACAACAATTCCATCAGTTGTTGAAGTCCAAAAATACTTCAGGTTCGTTCTCACCAGACGGCGTAGCAAACGCAATTTCAGAATTTAGTTATAACTCAAAAAAAGGTCTTCCTTTTTCTGCATATTTCTGAAGATATGAAGAAATCTTCATATTTTGAAGGTGAATGCAAAAACTGAACATACAAGGAAATAGTACGACGGCACTTAAGAAAATTATCCCTTGCCGAACACGAAAACTACTGTAAATTCTTTCTGTCAAAAAGAAAACATTTTTCGATGAAACAATTAAAATGTTATCGAAACTTTTCAGTGAGAGTAGTTCCTTGTTCAATACACGCCGGAAGTGTTTGAATTTAGTAAAAACAGATGAAAATTTCGTCACCTATGCCGGAAAATCAAACTTAAAGAATCAACCTCGGACATGTTTAAATGTCTAAATTTTGTTTAGGGGTTAACTGCAAGAAAAGATGCAGAGATGCGTACCCGGGTACTGACAAAATTAGAACAGGACTAGAAATTGAATCTGCAGGCAGTTGCAGAGGAATGTCAAAGAACTATTAATCTTCGCCTAATAAAATCGAAGAATAGGATTACGCGCGTCGACTTGTAACGGATAAGGATAAAGAAAAACACAGATCAATACCCAATCCATTCTATGGATTTATGTCAAAAACTGAAGATAAAAGCTCACATTACAGAGTAAAAAAAAAGGGTCGAACGAAGAAATTTATGGAAATGTTCCTTCAACATAAAGTTAGGTAAGGCTCAGAAAAGAAAGTGTGTCTTCATTAAAATTAATGAAGTGAACGTGAAGTTACAGCTAGATACGGGCAGTGATATTACAATTATTAATACTGGTCCACACACACGGCGTAGATGGAGTGGTTAGGGAGTGTTACTACTACTACTACTACTATTACATATTTGTGTGTGTGAGTGTATGTGCATATGGATATCTGTATATATATGCGTACATATGCATATATATATATATGTATATGTGGTTGAGAGAAAGAGGGGGACAATAACTTACCAAGCGCGTATAAGTAATGCATTTACATATATCTATATATGAATGTGTGAGTATACGTGTGTATATATAGATGTGCTTACGGATATATATATATATATATATATATATATATATATATATAGTGAATTGAAGAAATGGAGTTGAACGAAGATTGAACAGAATTCCTTTTATTGCATTCTACACATGTTTCAAAAGCCACAATTCTCCAAATTCTGATTAAATAAGGATACCATATTGTGGCTTTCTCTTCATAGGAATTCCGTTGGCAGAACAAAACAGAACAGAGGCGCAGCAAATCAATTTGAACGAGGAGGCTCTTTAAGAGCCCATGGCTGAACTGATTATCAATGTACGTTGAAATCGGGTGGTGGGTGCGTTGAAGATATTTACAGGTCAGGCGGCGGTCAAATCCAGTAGGTGAGAGCAAGGGGTGTGGAGATGTTCTGTGTGACCAAAACTAAAATTCTGAATATTTTAAGAATACTGGGTGTATTTTTGGGGGGCGAGACAAAAACTACCTAGAATCATGTATGTGTGTACTGGCCTATGTGTGCGCGGCCGTATGTTGGTAAAAGGCGCTACATAATGGTCACTGCTCAAAAATTCGTCAGGCGGCAGAAAATATTTTTTGTGTTCGTGTGTTCGTCTAGGCCTGCTTGTCAAAAAATTAACGTCGTCAAAGAATCCTAAGGGTATATAAAATTCCTGCGTTTGCTTCCAAAACAAAACACCATTCGCCTAATGGGAGTAATTTCCCCTTGCAAGGGTTATTCATATATTTCTTAAAAAGCTTTTTCAAAAATTATTTCCAAGGATTGTTGGTGCTAATTATCTTAGGTATCATTTATAAGCAAGATAAGTATAACGCCGCCAATGGGGACATCGAAAAGCCGACTGTAAAAGTCCGTTTACCAACCGGTCTCTGGCGAACAATATGTGAAAAAGCTCAGAGACACAAAGATTGCACTTCCTTCTGCCCCTATCAAATGGGAGGGCCACCGACAAAATCGACCATTCCAGCCTGAAACCTGAGTTCGCGTTCTTCAAACCCCATATAAGCTTGCTAAGTCACGTAGCTTGGTATTTATTCACGTCGCGAAAAGTTGCGAAATGGTTGGAAATTCGCAAGGCCAATTTTGACGATGAGGCCCTGACATACGAGTAGACATCTGAGTCCGTGTAAACCTTACATTGGTAAATGGCATTTCTGATCTTGGAGTTATTCGACAAGAACCTTATTCTATTGGGATTAGCTTCTGAAATTAGAACTGCGTTACTGTTACTATATTGATTGCGAGAACTGCGGGGGCTTACTACTTTATATTCCTCAAATTCACTATTAATTAACGGACCAACCCCTGAGTCTTCCCTATCACTGAGAGCGCTGTAATTGCTAGTATCCGTGGGCCTGCTATTGCCGGAAACGACGCTGGAGTTGCTATTAGGACTCTCTACATTAATGACCCAAGCTGCGCTCACCTCACTATTGGTTTTATCTCCAACCATGCTTTCTTCTGCTGTGATTTTTGCTACCAAGGTATCGGTTAAACTTTTGATTAATCTGCAACAAGATTATTCATCTTTCTATTTTACCAAATATGTATATATATATATATATATATATATGAATATTTATGTATATATTTATATGTATGTTACGTTTATATATTTGTGGTGCAAGAATTTGTATGTGAAATCGTGTGTTGAAACAGATATTGTTGTATTTAGGAATGGTCATTTTGCCAATAAAAACACACGCTCTATATATTTGGTGTTATTTTGTTTCAGTGCTATTTATTTTTTTACATTAATCTTAATCTTATTTCGGCCATAGTTCTTTCGTCACACTCCTGTGACCGCATCAGTGGTCCTTTGCTTTCGTTTTTCTTATTTGTGTGTTTCTCCTTACTAACCGTCAGTTATTTTGTATTTCTATTGAAAGTCTTCATTTGCGCATGTGTATATCTCTATGAGCACCTATGCTAGCGATAATAATAATATGTTGTTCATTGAGCCCCCGTGTT
>NC_043025.1:2660334-2667834 GCF_006345805.1 Octopus sinensis
TCATCATCATCGCCGCCCAATCTCCATTTTGCAGGTGGATGTTGAACGATGACGATGAGGAAAATTATGGATGCATTCATAAACATATGGGCACCCATAAGGCAGGAAAATAGCCACGTGTGGGTATGTGTGTGTATATTTACATATTTACACATATATATCCACACACACATGTATACGCACGTGTATGCACCCATATACTTGCGCATGTATCGCATCTGTATATTTACATATAATGTACCAATGATCTCACACATATACAAATATATATATATATACACGTTAGATATATATATATATATGCCTGTGTCTGTCTATATTTAAATGTATCAGCTAGCAAAATCGTTAGCGCTTCAAGTAAATGTCTTAGCAAAATTTCGTTCGTCTTTAATTTCTGCGTTCAAATTCCGCCGAAAATGTGTAGAAAATAATAGAGAATTAACAAAAATCAAGAAAGACGAAAAAATCTCAGCAAAAAATTAATTAAAGGGTTATATAATGAGACAGAATGTGTGTATGTATGTAAGTATGTATGTATGTATGTATGTATGTATGTATGTATGTATGTATGTATGTATTATGTATGTATGCATGCATATACGTGCATACATGCACACATACAAACAGACAAACAGATTGCTGAAATCTACATGTTCTCTCTCTCTCTCTCTCTCTCTCTCTCTCTGTATATTTTCTCTTATTCCTTTCAGTTGTAGAGCGTAGGCTCGAAACGTAAAAGACATTTCCAATTCACTTGCTCGTTGTTCGTACACCTGTTTTTGTCTTGACTTTTCTAAGAACGACAGCTATATATATATATATATATATATACATTGTTAGATAGAAAGATAGATAGATAGATACATAGATAGATAGATAGATAGATAGATAGATAGATAGATAGATAGATAGATAGATAGATAGATAGATAGATATACATATATATATATATGTGTGTGTGACTGTGTGTGTGTATGTGTGTAAGTAGAAAGATAGAGAGGGAAAGAAATAAATAAATAAATCATATATACGTGTGTGTATAAATATAAATATTAAATCTTCAAAGAAAAGTAACAAAAATTGTTTTACCTCTATAATACCGGCTTCAAATATCTCTTCAGTTTAAATTTTTTTACTTATCTGAATATTCTATTGCCTCATATAAGTTATTGTCACACAGTGAAGCTGGTATCCAAATATGTCTTCAGTTTTTAATTTTTTACAGAAGTTAAATAAGTTTTATCCACTGATCTGTATATTCTATTGCCTCATATAAGTTTTTGTCTAACAGTGCAGCTGGTATCCTATAAGCATACTGAATTTTAATAACACTTCAAGTGCTTTAATAATGCTCCAAGTATTTTTTTAATGTGAGTGGTAGTACTTTCTGTTGATGTATATTATTGGTTGTACGTCTTTAATGTCCGGGAAATAAATCCGCTTCCCAGATCTTCACCATTCTTACACGTCAGGTGTCGGTCGCAGGGCAACATGAGATGAAACATTTTACTAAAGGACATAATACACCTCCTCCCGTTCCACAATTGAAACCACGACTTCGTTTTCGTGAGTACAGCACATTTAACCATGAGATCAAGTGCCCTGGACACAATTGATATTACCAAAATGATATTTGTAATATAAAGGCCGGTTAACATTTCAGAAACCATTTACTGAAGAAAAGTGTTAGTGTTTTATCGATTATTGGGATGGCTATATCTGCTCAAAGACATGGCCTCATCTCTCAAGTTACTAAAATGCAAACTCAACGAATTTTCCTCGTTTCCCAGAAAAGATTTAAAAGTTGGTTATAAGTGATATTTGTTGTTTACTGATGGCGCTTCAGTCGTAATAATCTTCTCGATTTACTTACATATTCCATTGTGTGTTGTGTAATTTTCTGACTTAAGACGATAGAGTGTGAGACAATGGAAGTTGGCTATTATTACTTAACATTTCGAGCGGCAACGTATATCATTGTCACAAATACTCACCGTTGCGCAAATGCTAAAGTGATGAACATTCATTAGTCTTGAAACCCATATCTACAATAATTATTGTAATACACCACATGATGTAGATGCTAATTTTCACCAGATTTTTGCAATGTTTTAAATTTTTGTAACATTTTTTTTACAACTGTCTGATAATAATGACACATACTTGCCCAACTGCATCAATAAATTAACATTGATTTTTTTCTCACCGTTGTTAGAATTATATGAACTGGAACTGTCAAAGAGCGATATTCGAGTAAATTTGCTATTCAACTTCAAAAAAAGGATGTAAAGTAGCTGAAACTGTTCGAGATATCAACGAAACTTTGTGTGAAGAAATGACCAGTGAATGGTCAGCTCGAAAATGGTTTAAACGATTTTCCAGTTGAGGCCTGAGCTTTGGAAATCATGAGCATAGTGGACACCCATCTGTCATTGATGACAGTTCAGTCAATTAAAGACCATCATTAAGAAAGATACCCGTAAAAGCAGACGAGAATTCTCAAAAGATCTTCAAGTTAGCCAGAAAACGGCATGCAACCGTTTTCATGCGAACGGAAAATCAAAAGAGTTCGGCAATTGAGTACTACATGATTTGAATGAAAATCAGAAAATGCGCAGATATGAAATTTGCTTGTCGCTTCTTCTCCGTAACTTGCGATGAAAAGTGGATTCTGTACAATAATAAAAATCATATTTCGCAGTGTTTGGATCAAAATGAAGAACCTAAAATCTTCCCTCACCCCAAGGTCTTTAAAAAGAATGTTATGGTGACTGTCTGATGGTATACTGCTGGACTTATTCACTATAACTTCTTAAAACCCGGAAAACATATCACTGCAGAAACATAGAGCCAAGAAATTGCCAAAATGAACGAAAGATTGCTATTCTTCCGTCCCAGACAGGTCAACAGATGAGAGCCAATCGTTCTTCATGACAATGCTCGACTACACGTTTTACTAATGACGCTCCAGAAGTTGAGGAAACTTGGCTACGAAGTTCTTCCCCACCCACATTATTCCTCTGACCTTTCTCCAACCGTTTCCCAATGTTTCAAGCACCTTGATGATTTCCTGCGAGAGAAGAATTTCAAAAATCAAACCGATACTCAAAGTGCGTTCAAAGAGTTCATCAACTCCAGAACTCCAGACTTTTATTTGACGGGAATAAACAAACAACTTGTAACTCGTTGGCAGAAATGTGCTGACTGTGATGATACTAACTGTTATGAATAAAATTTTCGCATTCTTGAAATATATTGTGACGAATTTCGTGTTTCAAAAGGTTGCTAACTTCTTACTCAGCCTGATACATATATATATATATATATATATATATATATATATATATGTATGTATATATATCTGTGTGTGTGTATGTGTGTGTGTGTATGAATGTATGTATATATATATATATCTAAATATATATATATATATATACGTGTGTGTGTGTATATGTATGTATTTTTATATATATATATATATATATAGGATGCCCCCAAAAAACAGAACCCGTAAAAAAATTTATTATATACTACAAAGAGCCAGCAAATTTTTTGAAATTTACTGGACTTTAACTTCGGTCTGTGTTCGATTCTTCCCTTTGCATAAAAGTCATGTTCTTTTCAAAATATGCTCCAAATGGCACACTGCATACATCGTGCAAAATTGTTAAATACTCGGACACATTCCTCTTCGGGGATTTCCCTGATTTCTGCTGTGATGGCTGCCTTCAGTTCCCCAATCGTTTGAAGGTTGTTCTGATAAACATCATCCTTGAGATACGCCCACAAATAAAAAGATTCTGGGGGATTCAAGTCCGCTGAATGCGGTGCCCACTCAACGTCACACTTCCTGCTGATCAGTCTCCCCTGAAATCGCTCACTCAGCCGGGCTTGGGAGCCATTTGAAGCGTGAGGAGGTGGGTGGCCCCGTCTTGCTTGAACTACTGTTCATCTCGATCTATCGCGAAATTTGCTGGACCTTTGTATGGTTTAATACAATTTTTATGGGTTCCGTTTTGGGGGTGGGGATCACCGTTTGTATTCTGTATATGTGAAGAGAAATCTTTCGGTTTCCTGTACTTTACTTTCATTTTTGGGCCGATTTTTAACTCCAGATGATAATGATGATGATGATGATGATGATGGACGTGTAACAGCCTATGAAAATCATCATCATCATCATCATCATCATCATCATCATCATCATCATCACCATCATCATCATTATTATTATCATTATTATTATTATTATTATTATTATTATTATTATTATTATTATTATTATTATTATTATTATTATTGAGTGAGAGATCAGTGCATGCCATCAAAGTGACACTGGGGTAAAATATACGAAGCCCAGTATACCCATCCGGACTACCCATCTGATAAGGGTGCACCAGGCACATGCATCACAACCATATGTGCGCAACATGGTGATCTCATATCAAGATAAACAGCACATGACCTTGCAGGTGGAGCCCAGCTAGAATTTTCTTCAGGTCGAGTAACCCATCCTACTCAAAAGGTCCCTGAATAAGGGTTGTTTAAGGATGATGAACGAAACGCCCATGTTTCCAGAAGTGAATTACTCAAACCCCAAAGAATCCCTCTCAACACATGGCTATGATGCTCCCCCACTACTTCTGCTCGTGATCAGAGATGCACATATCATCAGCCACAAAGGGACATGCTCAACTGGTTAAGGTCAAACAACTGACAAGCAAATCTGTGGTATTGAGCAGAATATTTGCTGTAGCCCATCTTTTATACCAAAACAAAACAATGTACATGATAACACTTCCAATCATTTAAGATCAGAGGCCATGAGAGCCACTGCCTGGAACTGTTGTTATTATTATTATTGTTGTTGTTGTTGTTGTTGCTGTTGTTGTTGTTGTTATTATTATTATTATTATTATTATTATTATTATTGTTATTGTTATTGTTATTGTTATTGTTATTGTTGTTGTTGTTGTTATTATTGTTGTTAGCATTATTATTATTATTAATTATTATTATTATTGTTATTATTATTATTGTCGTTGTTGTTATTGTTGTTGTGTTTGTTGTTGTTGTTGTTGTTATTATTATTATTATTATTATTATTATTATTCTATGTTTGACTTTTGCTTTATATTTGTACAAGTTGGCTCCAAGTCTCACCCAGAAACCTCAAGAGACAACAGGTTGGAAGTTCATGTTGTTGTTATGCCTAGTGTGCCATATATTTGGGGTGGGGGGAGTTTTTGGTGTTGTACTAATGAATGTCTAAAAAAAAAAATTTTTTTAAACCGAAAATTATGTTTGTTTTAAACCTTGAGATTACATAGAAAGTATTTTGCGTATGATATGAGCAGTTCCCATGAGCACTATCTTTTGAATTTCTGCCATTTTGGGGTTTCCTGGTATCTGAGTTAGGTAGCTATCAGCCCCTTTTGCTGTCATTCCCAGGGCACCTATGACAACAGGTATTGTTTTAGTCTTCAGCTTCCACCTTTTGCTGATTTGTATATCAAGATCTTTATACTTGCTCAGTTTTGGTAGGTCTTGACAGATACGTTTATATCGATTGGGACAGTCATATCAATGAGGAGGCATGTTCTTTGTTTGAAGTCTTTCAATATGATGTCTGGCCTATTTGCATCTATCTTTCTGTCAGTTTGAATGGTGAAGTTCCAGAGGAGTGAGATGTGGTCATTTTCAAGTACTGGAGGTGGTTTGTGTTCCCTCCAGTTTTTTTCATGGAGCAAATCCAGGTTTTTGCAGATTACCCAGTGAATATATTGTGCAGCTCTATCATGCCTGTTGAGATACTCTGTAGGCGCAAGAAGACTGCAGTTGGAGACAACATGATCAATGGTTATATTTTGTTGTTGACATACACGACATGTTGGGCTACTGCCGTTCTTTAATATGTTTGCCTGGTAGTTTCTCCCTGGTAGGCATTGATCTTGTGCTGCTATGATAAACCCTTCTGTTTCAGATTTTAAACCAGAGGCCATTAGCCATTGATGGCTCAGGGCTTTGTCAACGTCTGCATTAATCACTCTCTTTGGATATTTGCCATTGAGAGGTTTTTCTTACCATTTATCATTCAGAATATCTAAGGCAGCTGTTTTAGCACGGGTTTTCTTAGCTTTTTCTGTGCTTGTTTCTTGTGTGTCTATCTCTAATTCCGGAATTCGTTGTATTCAGAATTCACTAAGATATTCCTTTGCCTGTTTTGTTATTGAGTATGATGCTTTCTCGTTTCCATTTTTTGAGACAAATTTTAACATCCAGTCCTCAGAGTTTTTCCGATAGATCTCTAGGCCAATTGTAACAACCTTCATTGTTATTGCCAGTTGTAAAAGCCCACGGCCTCCCTCCTTTCTTGGTAGATAAAGTCGATCTATATCTGCCTTAGGGTGGTGCATTCTATGCATTGTCATCGGTTTTCGTATTTTTCTGTCAAGATTACATATTTCAGTAATTGACCAGTTAACGATATTGAAACTATAAGTCACAACTGGTATGGCTAATGCATTGATCGCTTCGATCCTGTTTCTCGCATTCAGCTCTGTCTTGAGTATTGCTCTTATTCTGCGATAACAGTCTCTCCTTGTCCTTTCCTTCATCATTGAATGCCTTATTCCGTCCGCGCCAGTTACCCCTAGGTACTTGTAGCTCTCCACTGGGTCTAACTCTTTTATGACATTCTGCTGGTCGAGGTAAACGTTAGATGTTTGTATCATTTTTCCTTTGATAAAAGTAGCTTTTGCACATTTATCGAGGCCAAATTGCATTCTGATATCATCACTGAATTGTTTAACAATCGCTCGTAAGCCCTTGAGTTGTTGGTTATTTTTTGCAAAGAACTTTAAATCATCCATGTAAATGAGATGATTTATATTTTTATCCAACATTTTATTATATCCGCACTGTGCATCATTGAGCAATTTTGAGAGAGGTATTAAGGCTAAACAAAAGAGGAGTGGTGATCGTGTGTCACCCTGGAAGATGCCATATGAAATATTTACATCACCAGCATTTAGAAATTCATCGTCACTGTTCAAAGTTAGTGCGGTTCTCCATGATCTCATACTTACAGACAAAATGTTTCGCAGAGTAGGCGCTATTTTGTACATTTCTATGCATTTCTTTATCCAGCTATGTGGTAGGCTATCAAAAGCCTTTTTATAGTCTATCCAGGCTATTGACAAGTTTTTGTGTCGTTTGTGACAATGTTCTAAGATCATCTTATTGATGAGTAGCTGATCTTTCCAACCATAGGATCCACATTTACATCCTTTCTGATCATTAGGGAATATGCTGCTGTCTATTACAAAACTATAGGTATATTCCGTCAGGACATATGTTAGCATTTTATACTTAGTTGTTAAGCAGGTTATGGTTCTATAGTTTTTTGGTTCATTTGTTTCTTCACGTTTTGGGAGCAAGAATGTTAAACCATTAACTAGCCAAGCAGGCAACCTACTAGGGTGTTTCAAAACATCATTG
>NC_043025.1:2675334-2692785 GCF_006345805.1 Octopus sinensis
GTTTATTCTTTGTGATATTACTGCAGTGAATGCTTTGTACATTGTTTATCATCATCATCATCATCATCATTATTATTATTATTATTATTATTATTATTATTATTATTATTATTATTATTATTATTATTATTATTATCATCATCATTTTGTTGTTGTTGCTGTTGTTGTTGTTCACTCTGGAATACATAGGACGTGTTTCCAGCGCTTCCGGTTTGTACAGCTTAAACCATTTATTTACACCGGTTTGGTGCTTTTTTGCATTACTTATTTTATTCCAAGTTGTCAATAGAATCACCAGGAACCTGTTACTGTTTTTCAGCAGCTCAAAGAAAATGGAGGAGCACATCTTGAAAGAGTTGAGAAAAAAGAAAATTGCCCTTCCTACGAATCTGGTGACTGCTGAAGATTTTCCTCTCCTTCCCTCCGTTACTGGCAACAATACAAGAGAAGGGGAGGAGAAAACGAGAATGTAACAGTACAAAGTGCACCTCGTAGTAACAGTAGTAGTATCAGTGACAGCAACAGCGGTATCAGTGACAACAGCAGTAGCAGCAGTAGTACTAATAGTAGCAAGAACAACAACGAAACAGACAGCAACAGAAGCGGCAGCAGTGATAGCAACAACAGCAACAAAACCAACAGCAACAACACCGACAAGCTTAACGGCAACAACAACGGTACCAACAGCAGCAACAATAGCAACAACAATTACAACTGCAAGAACATTACCATCAACGAAAGCACGTTCGCGGCAACGAAAATGAAGCAACGCTTTCCTGTGGACCTCACAAATACAGATGAAATGTTGACCCAGACATAGAAACTGATTAAACAAGAAAAAACTTGGGCCAGCATAATTTTAGGTCAAAGGTAATTTGAATCAGTTGAGAAAAGAACGGTGTTTCTTGAGATGCATTTCAGTGGAGACGAAAAGAGCGGCTTTAATAGCCCAAGTAGATATTGAAGCGGCGCTGAGGTGCATCAGAGATGACGCCGGGTACATAGCGAGGGGAAAACAATACAGCACCATTTGCAAAACGGGCAGGCAAAGTCATTATGTACCCCTCCCACAAGGAGAAACGTACAGCACGTGTCAGCACTCCCAAGGATCCCACCAGGACTTGATATTTGGTGGCTTCTGGAATGCGTAATTGCGGAGGGACGGATACCGTCCCGATAGATGGAACAAGAACTGCCAGAGAGGGCTGGTCCGGAACTGACCTGGAGTTACTTCTCCACATCAGACCCGAAAACATAAAAAAAGGCCCGGAAAAAGGTCGCATTGTTTCGCTTGTGGAGAATCTACTCATTTGCGAGCTCGCTGCACCCAAATGGTAAAAAGTGAAAGGGGTCAAAGGTCTCCACTGCTATCTATGTCGGGAAGAGGACCACAAACAACACCAGCACCGTCAAAACTATAGCAACAATACCAAAGTCATTAACCAACCCAGGGAGATACGAGGAAAGCTCTCCCAAAAGCCCCCCCCCCACACACACACACCAAACAAAAACACACGCATAAACGAGAATATAAACATACACATAGACACATTTACAACAAAAGACCCTCATCTTCCAGTTAGTGATGATGAAGGAAAACCAAAAGGCACCAAAAACTAAAAAGAAAGCAGGAAATTAAAACTCCATAAAGCATAACAACACCCACAGTAAAACTACAAACATCATCCACGCAAACATCTACCCAGTAACACCAACACCGGCATAACCAACACCATCACTATCGTCAGAATCCTCCAAATGCAAACAGCCTAAAGAGACACAAGAACAAGCACTCACACAGACATCTAAAACTGTAGACACCACATTCACAGCTCACACAGACACAATCGAAACAATAACACGATCATCACTACTACAGTCAAGCAAACAAATTCAACAACTCCAATACGCCCAACTTCGTAATCATCAGAAGGGACAACAAGGAACTGATGGCCCTCGTAACACCATACATTGAATTTGAAACAAGGGGAGTGATTTTCGCATCGAGCATATTTACTTCTGTTGCGAATGTCGCTTGATTCCTACACAAACATTCGAGAGAGAGAGCATTCATGAGGACGTGGGAACCGCTAATGTGGCACTCACATCAAGGCACTTAAAGGGATTTCCCACCAATCATGGAAGGCGAACCTGTCAACCCTCACAAGACACCGGGAGGTAAGTAAGCCTTTCCCTTTTCTCTTTAGCTTGCATATTAAGAGTAGGAATTATAAATGTACGCGACCTGGGGTCATCCTAGAAGCAATGGCGCCTGCTCAACGACATCAAGTTTTTAGAATCAGATGTAATTGCTATCAGTGAGACCAGGATTTCCAGTACAGGCGCACTGGCCCCAATGTGCGACGACTATCAGATCTTTGTATTTGTTAGTCGCCCGGGAATGGGAAGTGGAGCGGCAGTAGTGTTTAGGAAAGAACTGGACTAGATGTAAGGTCGGTCTCCTGGAATCCGGACAGAAATTTGGTGGTCCTGGACGTGAGCAATAGGGAAGGAAGTGTCTTTAAACTGTTGGCTATTTACGCCCCTACCATAACCAAACGGCTGGATTTTTAGGGGTATGGAAGCCTTTCTAGGTACGTCTCGTCTCTTACTGTAAGTAGGGGACTAAATGGATTCTTAGACGCACACTGGGATTGTGTCCAAAAACATCAAGCACCTGATCAGCTAGTTCCAACTGTCTGACTGGTCCCGACGAGATTTCCCTAATTGGCCAGTGTGGCCCTGGACCGACCGCTTAGGGTAATCTAGATCGTATATAGGTCGGATTTCGCTAATAAAATAAATAGTAATAATGTAGGTTGTCCACTTTTTAAAATGGTTGCCTATTCAGATCATAAGCTTGTTGTCTGTACGGTCGACCTACATAAGACCCGGGTACTGGAAGCTGAAAATGTTATTGCCGGCACGTAAGACTTACAGGGAGTTGACCGGGAAGGGATGTCAACAACAGGTGGTGGGCGGCTCTCAAAAGAGACATTAGAGTAATATCGATAGGGTTTAGCAAAGAAGTAGCGTTAGAAAAATAGAAACGAGGAAGTGTTAGTAGTTGAACTAGATGAGGCTATTTGTAGTGGCATTGCAACCGATGTTCTAGCACCGAGAATGGCTTTAGACCAGTTCTTCAATGAGAAACATGAAGGTTGCACTGTCAGAGCTAAGGTGCATGCTCTAAGAAACGTGGAGATCAAAGGTGTTCGATGTGCCCGCGTGGTGAGGATGCAGCGCGGTAACAAAATAAGAATTGAGTCTTTGACGAGCCTGACACGAGCTGAGCGATACCAGGCAGATATGTGAGGCCTTTCACCAGCACTTTGCTCGGTTGTTCGGGGAGAGTAGCAGGGCGGAGATGGTGGCGGACTTCAGTCCCTACCTCGACGGCCGAGGCTGAACGGCAAGGATGCCCTTGACGGCTGCACGATGCGCAAGTCACCCGGTTCATGTGCTGTTCCCTACGAGCTTTACTTAAATATACCAGACTTGTTCTCCGATCTCCTCGGAGCGCTCTACCGCAACTGGCAACAGAACGGAAGTATTCCCAGTCCTGTGAGCCGGGGCGTAGTGACGCTGATAAGGCAAGAAAAACACAAAAGGGATATATTAGATAACTTCAGGCCCATAACTCTACTTAACACAGAGTTTAAAATTTTAGCCAAAATGTTAGCGAAGAGATAGGCACTTGTCGTCGAGGATTTGATTGGCAAGGCACAAACCTGCGCAATCCCGACCAGGTCCTTACGCGACAATCTCCACCTCATGCGATACATCATGGAAAGGGGAGGATGTAAACCTGGCTTCGGTGGGGCGCTGATAAATTTAGATCAGTCAAAAGCTTCTGATAGGGTCGACCATCGGTATCTGGAGGCTATCCTCAAAGCAAATGGCTTCGGCCCCGTCTTCAGAAGTTGGATCGTTGCAATACACAGCGGCATCTGCTCGGTAGTCAAAATTAATGGCCATCTTTCGGAACCGTTTCAGATCACCCGTACGGTCTGTCGAGGGTGCCTTCTCTCCTTCTCCTCGTATTGACTCTTGAGCTCTCACTGTGGAAGTTGGAGCTGTTAGAGGGCATCCCGCTCGAACCGGGACGTGGAAGAGCTGTGTTGGTTTATACGGACGACATCACCGTGATGGTGTCGGCCAGCTCAGAAATCGAGGTGGTCGGCACATTATTGCTGGAATATGAAAGTTGACAGGAGGACTACTTAAGCCGCAAAGATCGGTCGGCTTGCAGCTGGGCACCTGGAGAGGCAAGTTCATGGCATCCGTCGCTGACGCTGGATGGACGGGTCGATAAAGTTGCTTCGGGTTTGGTTCAGACCAGACCTCATGGTGGAGAAGAATTGGGGCTAGGTGACGAGCAGATTAGCCAGTCTCACCTAGAAATGGGCTTCAAGGAAGGTGTCACTGAAAGGTCGGGTGGATGTGGAGAATGCATACATCCTATCCGTCAACTACCGCCTAATCGTGGTACCTTGGGCAAGTCTCTCCTGCTATAGCATCGGGCCAACCAAAGCCTTGTGATTAGATTTGGCAAGCGGAAATTGAAACCCACCTGTCGTATACATATATATATATATATATATCTGTATATATATACACATATCTATATATACACACACACACACACACACACACACACACACACACACACATACATATATATATATATATATATATATATGTGTGTGTGTGTGCATATATGTATGTATATGTTTGTGTGTCTGGATTTGTCCCCCATCATCGCTTGACAACTGATGCTAGTCTAATTTCGTCCCCTAAACTTAGCAGCTCGGCAAAACAAACTGATAGAGTAAGTACTAGGCTCACAAAGCTTAAGTCCTAAGGTCGATTTCTTCAACTAAAAGCGGTGCTCCAGCATGACCGTAGACAAATGACTATGACAAATTAGAGTAAGAGAGAGTAAAGAGCATTTATGTGTACACATCTTCCTAAATCAATACTGTTTATCGGTATATACACTCCTTTCGTATGTCAATGATATATATTTATATATACACTTCTTCATATGTCAATAATGTATATATATATATATATATATATATATATATACACTCCTTCATATGTAAATAATATATATTTATATATACGCCTCTTTATATGTAAATAATATATAGTTATATATACTCTCTTTTATGTGTAAATAATATATATTTATATATACACTTCTTCATATGAAAATAATATATATTTATATATACCCTCCTTCGTATGTAAATGATATATATTTATATATACACCTCCTCGTATGCAAATAATATGTATTTATATATACACCTCTTTTTATGCAAATAATATATATTTATGTATACAACCCTTCGTATGCAAATAATATGTATTTATATATGCACCCCTTCGTATGCAAATAATATATATTTATATATATACCTCTTCTTATGCAATAATATGTATTTCTGTATACACCTCTTCGTATGTAAATTATATATATTATATATACACTTTTTCATATGTAAATAATATACTGGCACTGGTTACGACAAGTGTGTGTTCGGGAGCCACAGAAATGTAGAATAGTTGTGTGTATGTATGTATGTATGTATGTATGTATGTATGTATGTATGTATGTATGTATGTATGTATATCTAGTGAGAGATGGGGAGTATCAACTGTATCAATCGAAAAGAGATGTAATCAGCATGGCCGGAGCTCTGAGATGAAACTACAGAAAAAAATGCAGATATATCTGTGTGGTTGAGATGTTTGCTTTGCAACTACGTCGTTTCAAGTTCAATCCCACTGCACGGCAGCTTGGCCAAGTAGTTTTTAATTTAGCACCAGGCTAAGCAATGCCTGACAACGGAAACTGATGGAGGGAAACTGTGCAGAAGCCCGTCGCAAATATGTGTGTGTGAACATGTGTATGTGTGTTTTTGTGTGTGTATATTTCTGTATGTGCGTGTGTTTGTATGTATGTGTTTTTGTGAGTGTGCGTGTATGTATGTATATATATATGTATGTGCGTAACTTTGTGTCTGTCCCCACCTACTGCTACGCAAACGGTGTTGGTGTATTTACGTCCCGTGACTTAGTGATTCGGCAAAGGACAGCGATAGAACAAGTAAAAGTGCTAGCAAAAAGAAAAGGGAGTACTAGGAGGTATTTGGGCGATTAAAATGTCTCCAAGCGGTGCCCCAGCATGGGTGAAATCTAATGACTGAAACAAGTAAAATATATAATTAATATTCGGGTCTTAAGGGAGGTAACTCTCAGTAAAAACCCACTCAGAAAAGAAAAAAAAGAAAAACAGCGGAGTAGCGGAGTGATAGGGTGATATATAATGAGGCGGCAGTGGGAGGGAAGTAAGACAGAGAAAAAGAGTGAGAGTATGAGGTAGAGAGAATAAGGTTGTGAGAGAGGGAGAACGAGATAGACAGACAGACAGACAGACAGACAGAGATGGACACAGAGAGAAATACCATGAATTGAATGTTTATACAGGTGTGGCTGTGAGGTTAGAAGCCTGTTTCCCAACCACATGGTTCTAGGTCCAATCCCACTGCATGGTAGCATGGTAAAGTGTCCCCTACTATAGCCTTTGGGCCAACCAAGGCCTTCTGAATGGATTTGGTAAACGGAAACTGAAAGAAGCCCGAAGTATGTATTATATAAGTATACATCTATGTATGAGTGACATTGTATCTGTGTTTGCCTCCCACCTACCATCACCGCAACCGGGTTGTTGTCTCCGTTGTTTAGAGGTTCTACAAAAAGAAATCGATTGGCTTAGAAAATATGTCCTCGGGTTGATTTGTTCGACTAGAACCGTTCAAAGTGGTGGTCAAGCATGGCCGTATTCATGCGACTGAAATAAGTAAAAGAATACCAGGATATACAGATATATGTAAGTTTGTGTGTATGTGTGTGTACATATATATATATATATATATATATGTGTGTGTATGTAAGTATTTAAGTATGTATTATGTATGTGTGTGTATGTATGTATGTATGCATGTATGCATGAGTATCTGTATGTATATGTATGCGTGTGTATATATATGTAAGTATTTATGTACGTGTGTACGTATATATATATATGTGTATGTGTGTTTGTGCATATGTATATATATATATATGTATTAAGGTATGAGTGTATGTGTGTGTGTCTGTGTGTATGTGTGTGTGTGTATGTGTGTGTGTGTATGTGTGTGTAAACGATGTGTTGGTGTATCTCAGGCAACTTGGTTGGATTATAGTGAGAGAAAAGGAGGAAAGGGTAACGCCGTCCGTTGGAGAAGAAGAGAGGAAGATGAAGAGAAAAGAGAGTGATGTAAAGCAGGATGAGATACAATAAAAGGAAGAAAACAATATAAAATATGAAATGTAAAATGTAGGAAAGAAAAGGGTTTCCTTTCCCCTAATAGGTTGGTAGATATAAACGCTTTAAAGTTTCGGGGATATAAAAGTTTAAGCGTTTAAGCATGTATGAAATGTTTATGGGTAGAGAAGTAGATATAAATGTACATAGATGTATAGACAGATATAGACAGATAGATAGGTCGATAGATAGCCAGATAGGTCGATCGATCGTTCGATTGATCAAAGCGGCGCGGTGTAGTGCATTAATATCTGAGAAATTAACAGACAGAGGGCGAGAAATGTAGAATAGTTGTGTGTATGTATGTATGTATGTATGTATGTATGTATGTATGTATGTATGTATGTATGTATGTATGTATGTATATCTAGTGAGAGATGGGGAATATCAACTGTATCAATCGAAAAGAGATGCTGCTTAAACTCTCCTTTATTTGGATCTGCAGAAGAATTCTCATTTCAGGGTCTTCGCTCTTACTTCTAGCAATGTGTAAAACTACTGATAGGACAATATGTTGACAGATGCTGCTTAAAGTACCCTTCATTTTTCTATGAAATACAAATACAAATTTTAGGGTACTTGGCTAATAAGTTTAGCATAATGTCGCGCCGTACATGGGACAATATTTTGACAGAGGATTTCTTGGCCGTTATTTTGAGCATGATACGAGACAAGTCGGAAGACACTATTTCTACAGAGGATTGTTCGTGTCCGTCAATGTAATATCAAGGACAACGCAAGTTTCAGGACACTTCACTGTCATTTCTATTGTGACGTAAGAAGCTCCTTACCAAAATATATGCTTCCAGGTTCAGTCCCACTGCATGGCACTTCGGGCAAGTGACTTGCACTATAGCTTCGGTCCAACCAGAACGGTCTGTGTGGTGTGGGTTGTGTCTGTTTGGTAACAGGTTTTGTAAGACGGAAAAAAAACAAGAATTCCGTTCTGTGTTACATTCATAGACACATACATACATACATATATATATACATACATATGCCTTTAAGCCTGTGAGGATCAAAATGATGATTTAATACAAACAATTACTCGTATCTTCCATCCTCCGTCTTTCATTTACAATATGTGTGTGCGTGCGTGTACGTATATACACACACACACACATATATATATATGTATGCATGTATGTATGTATGTATATATATATATATATGTATGTATATTTTATATATGTATATATATTATGTATGTATGAATGTATATACAAATAAGAATGTTATATGTATATATATATATATATATATATATAGATAGATAGATAGATAGATAGATAGATAGTTAGATAGATAGATAGATAGAATAGATAGATGATGGAGGGATAGATAGATGGATGGATAGTACATAGATAGATAGATAGTTAGATAGAAGATAGATAGTTAGATAGATAGATAGATAGATAGATAGATAGATAGATAGATAGATAGATAGATAGATAGATAGATAGATGGGTGGATAGATAGATGGATGGATAGATAGATAGATAGATAGATAGTTAGATAGATAGATAGATAGTTAGATAGATAGATAGATAGATAGATAGATAGATAGATAGATAGATAGATAGATAGATAGAGAGGTAGATGGATAGATAGATAGTTAGATAGATAGATAGATAGAGAGATAGATAGATAGATAGATAGATAGATAGATAGATAGATAGATAGATAGATAGATAGATAGATAGATAGATAGATAGATAGAGAGGTAGATGGATAGATAGATAGATAGATAGATAGATAGATAGATAGAGAGATAGATAGATAGATAGATGCATATATTTGTGTTTGTGTGCCTTTGTGTATGTTTCTCCCCTAGCCAACCATCGCTTCAGCACCGGTGTTGGCGTGTTTACATCCCGATAACTTAAAGGTTAGGCCAAACAAAAACAACAAAATATGTAACTAGGCTTAAAAACTCAATTTGTTCGATTAAAATCGTTCAAGACAGTGCTCCAGAATGGCCACAGTCAAATGACTGAAAAAGAATAAAAGGATAGAAGAATTTGCATGTGTAGGTGTTGGTGCGTGTGCCTGTGTGTGCGTATGTTTGTATGGGTTGTGTGTGTTTGCGTGTTGTGTTGGGCGTGTGTGTGTGTTTGTTTGTGTATGTGTATGCGTGCGTTGTGCATGTGTGTGTTTGTGTCTGTGCTTGGGCGTGTGTGTGTGCGTGTGCCTGTGTGTTTAAGTGGCTGCACATGTGCATGTATAGTCTTTCTATTTGGATTTTAATCGTTGAAGTCATTGGAATGTGTTTTCCCAAACCTTATTCCTCTTCTCATTCATTCCGAGCGTCCTCCAACACTCCTTCAGCCAGATGTGTGCGACATTGATGTAAGCCTTCCTCTAATCTATCCATCTAACATTTCAATTCTTCTTTCTTACACACCTCATTCACCCCTCCCACCCCGACACATCAGGCTTTGTGTCAAAGTCAAAGGTCGAATCTGTTCAGTACATTCGGGTAAATATGTTCCTAATAGCAATATTTTTATAAATCAAACCTCGGCAGCAGAGGAGACAGTATACTTTTATGGGGCCTTCCTTTTTATATGAAGGCATCACATTTTTGGAGACACTTGACTCTAATATCTAGCACGATACGAAGGCCATCTACTGGACAGTTTTATCTCTGCTGTCTCTGATGTCGGGTCAAATATGTTCATAATATGCAATATTTTTATAAATCAAACCTCGGCAGCAGTGAGACAGTATACTTTATGGGGCCTTCCTTTTTATATGAAAGGCATCACAATTTTTGGAGACACTTGACTCTAATAATCTAGCACGATACGGAGGCCATCTACTGGAAAGTTTCTATCTCTGTCTGTCTCGTCTGTCTGTCTGTCTGTCTGTGCTGTGTCTCTCTCTCTCTCTCTTTAACAACACACCACAACCCGCAAACAATTATATTATATAGATATATATATATATATATATATATATAGATAGATAGATAGATAGATAGATAGATAGATAGATAGATAGATACATAGATATATATATGTAGATATAGATAGATAGATAGATAGATAGATAGATAGATAAATAGATAGATAGAGAAGATAGATAGATAGATAGTAGAGAGAGAGATACATAGATAGATAAATAGATAGATAGATAGATAGATACATGATCTACATACATACATACATACATACATATATTCTTAATATATACTCGCCTTGTTAAAAGCTGGCTATAAAGAGAAAGTGTCATTCATCGATTCTGTGCATTCTAGACTACATTGCTTCTCCAGATAAAATAGTTATTTGTAATAGGAAGAGTGATTTTAATTCTAATAGTGTAAGCAGCCCAATACGTAATATAAATTCTTTACGGACCAGGGGAGGTAAGCGCCATTTAACCCCAAATTTCAAACCCAGAAATTTTACCCCTACTTTTACAAGTAACACTAAGTACAATTCAAAGGTCACTAAGAACTGTATCTGGTTCGTAATCCCTTTCGGAAAACAAATTAAATCGAACCTTCCCTTGCAGTTCCGTGAAGCTGTTGCTAGGAATTTTCCCAAAAATTCTAGATATTATTCTATTATCAATTCCCACATAGTTAGAATCGCTTTCTCTAACACTAGAATCTTTCACAAATTATATCTTCTCACAATACCAATCTGCTAAATAAAGGTTCTTCACCCGGGAGTTCCAGTAGCCGTCATGCTAATTCTAACCCCTTATACAATTATAATAATAAGAATAGTATTGATAATAATAGTAATGGTAATAGTGATCGTGATAACAATGATAACAATAATAATAGTAATAGTCGTGATATAAAATAGTAACAATAATAATATTAATAATAAAATAATAATAATAATAATAATAATAATTATAATAATAATAATTATAATAATAATAATAATAAGAATATAATATAATAATAATAATACTTAAAAAATAATAATAATAATAATAAGAATAATAATTATTATTATTATTATTATTATTTATAATAATAATAATAATAATAATACTTATAATAATAATATAAGAATAATAATAAATAATTAATAATATAATAATAATAATACTTATAATAATAAATACTAATAATCAATAATAATCAATGATCATATAATAATTATAATAATAATCTAATAATAATAATAATAATAATAATAAGAATAATAATAAAAATAATAATAATAATAATAATAATCTCAAATAATATTGATACACCGGTATTATTGTTGATAGTATTATTAGTTGTATTAACAATAATAATGCTAATACTAATAGGATAGTGTTGTTAGTGGTGGTAACAATAATAGTAACAACAATCATAGCAAATAACCTCCTTTTCGATCTCGGAGGACAACACGAACGGAATTAATTTTTGTCTAATAATTCTAAGATCAGGAATTCTATATACCAGTGTAAAATTTCTTCCGGTACCTGATGTCTTCTTCTATATAAGTGCGTCCACTCCCAGTTATCCAAGAGAATTTCAAACCATTATTCATCATTTAGGGATAGCAGAAAACGCCATACTACAGGGCTAAGTAAATTAGTTTGGCGTCTTAAAGACAACCATATAGTTTTTAATTTAAATTGGTGCATAATGTCTTTATCCTTTCCTTTCGATAAGGGCAGGAGATTTTGTAACATTTGCAACTCTGAACTCTTCCATATTCTCTTCTCTAAGAATCCCCTTTTAAACACACTTGTAGAGAAATCGTATAAATGTAAACACAGGCAGAAACATACCTTTAACTCATATAAATGATTTCGATATTCATTATAGTTTGAATAAATAGTTTGACGTGCACTCCACTTCAATAGAGAAATTCTTTCCTAAGCCTATTGAACATTCTTTTAATCAACGTACCCCTCCCTCTCTATTTGTTCCCCACTTATTATTCCTTTAACCCTTCTCTTCTTACTATCTACCTTTGACGTCAATTCTACTAACGGTTTTTTTTAAATACTTAATAACGTTTTGTTTATCATGTAGGCAGTCATCGTAATTGTTATAATGTTTTGTTGTTGAAAGAGGCTCTCTTTCTTTCCTGATGAGAAGATTACATCTTACACCGTTTATTCCTTTGGAATAAAACCATGTTGTCTTCGAAACATATGTCGAAAGTAAAAGGAATTTTATTAACATCTTCGTTCAACTCCATTTATTTATTTATTCATATATAACACACAAATTTCTGCACATGAAACCAGAGTTTCTACCTTTGGATAGGTCGCTTCAACCGTATTTCTGACGTGAATTTGCTACCCTGGTATCGGTTCATCGAATTTTCCATGTTGACGGTAAACATAGGATAATTCATTCACCTATCGAAATATATATATGTATAAATTGATTGATTCTAGCTTCAGCTCATGAGCTGTGGCCATGCTAGGGTAACGCCATTTGGTGTTGCTACATGGTTTTACTTCACGAATGCTTTTTAGCAACTGCCATTTGGTGCATGAGAGAGTTCGATGCAGCTGCCCTCATCTGCACCTCCTGCCGTGAAGTTGGTTCATCCGGGACACCTGACAGGAAGAGATCCAGTTTCCTTTTAAAGACATCTGCATCCACCCCATGCAGGTCTCTTAGATTCTTCGGGAGGATATTGAAGAGCTCTGGGCCTCGGAAGCCCAGGCTATCACAGTATCTTGTCCTACATCTTGATGGCAAGTTTGGAGTCCTAGGCACCACGCAGTGGCGCCCAGTTCTGGCATTTGTGTAACTCTCGATGCCAAAGTTTGGGACAAGTCCCTCCAGGATATTATATATATTATATATATATATATAATATTGGGCCATATCGTGGATAATGCGGTTTTTCCATACTTATTTTTGCAAAATTACAAAAAAACAAATTCATTTTTTTTTAAATCCAAAATATACTCTCCTTCTACATTGTTCTTCTGTCTCTCTGGTAGACTTACAAGGTCCCACTTCCAAAATTCACTTGTCCGTGACAAAAAATAATCTTCATGTACAGTTCTGACCTCATCTACAGAATTTATATTTTAAAACCGTCGAAATGATTTTGAAGACTTCGGAATAATGATAATCAGATGGGGCAATGCCTGGCATTATGGCTGGGTGGGGCATCGTTTCTCATTCAAACTGCTCCAGCCTTTCGAATGTCACTCTCGCTGTATATGGCCGAGAATTATCCTGTGGATGGAGGAACACTTTTCGTCTTGAAACCATTTTCTGATAGCGCTGGTGTCGATGAACCGTTGAATGATCAATCAATATGACGTAATCTATATGACCCTTGGCTTAAATGGTAGAGCACTCGAACCAGATATCGGAGGAGTGGTCGATCCTCATGGCTGGTTGAAGCCAAATTATTTTCTGCTCTTAAAAGGATTTTATCCTTTATATACACAGTGTGTGTGTGTGTGTGTATTTATGCATGCATATGCATATTTGAACATGCGCTTCAGAGAGAGGATGCACGTACATGTATGCATTTATATGTACATTATATATATATATATATATGTGTGTTTGTGTATATGTGTGTGTGTGCGTACATGTCTATGCATATATGTATACATATATATATATATGCACACACACGTATATATATATACACACACACACATATGTATATATCAACATACATATCCATATATGAATATATATGTGTATATTTATGCATATATGCATATCTTTGCATTATTTATATGTGTGTGCATGCACGTGTGTGTGTGTCTGTGTGTGTGAGTTAGCATGTGTTTGTGTGTGTGTGACGATATCACTATTTATGAACGTATGCATATAGAAATGGCGAGGGAATCCTCGTTCAATGAACACCAGATTAATGCTCGTAAAAGTTCAGAACATTTCAAATCCAGTTTCTTAATAAGGGACTTTTTCCCCCTGGAACAAGAGCTGGATATAAGAACTGTACACTTCGAAAGTATGGCATTATGTATCATCGATATTATTAATAAGATGTTTGTATAACCATTAAGAGAAATTTCATTAGCAATGCATAAATATATTCCTAGATCGTTTTGTACGTCTGTGTGAACAAATCCAGTGACTATTTGACACGAAAATATCGATACAGAAAATATCGATACAGAAGATATCTATCAAGCAGTAATCATAAAGAACAAATTAGCAAAAAAACACAATATATGGAAGCTTTTAGATTTGAAGAGACGATTGTTTTGTGCAGAAGGAATTGGAAAATTCGGTTTACGTAGTTTAAATGCATGATAAGACAGTGAACTAGCAGAATCGATAGCGGTGCAAGCAAATTGCTTTGCGACATTTCGTTCGTCTTTCCTTTCTGCGTTCGAATCCCGTCGAGAAATAGGAAACGATGAAAGAATAACGAAAATAACAAAGAATAAACAAAAACAAAAACTGAGGAAAAACGAAATGAGACCAGAATCAGGGTGTGTGTGTGTGTGCGAATATATATATAGTTCTGAAGCAGGCAGATCTCCCTAGCACCATCACAATCATGCGCAAGGCCCGGCTGAGATGGGCGGGCCACCTCTCCCGCATGTCCGACACTCGCATCCCAAAACAGCTCTTCTACGGTGAAGAAGTAAGTATTTCGCCAGTATTTCGCCAGTAAGTCTGTCACGAAATGCTTGGCGATATTTCGCCCATCGCTACGTTCTGAGTTCAAATTCCGTCGCTGTCTATTTTGCCTTTCATCCATTCGAAATCGATAAATTAAGTACGATTGAAACACTTGGGTCGGTGTAATTGACTTAACCACTTCCCCATATTGGCTGCCCTTGTAGCTCTTGTTGCAACATTATTATTGTTATTATTATTATTATTATTATTATTATTATTATTATTATTATTATTATTATTATTATTGAGTGAGATAACAGTGTATGTCATCAAAGTGACACTGGCGTAAAATATACGAAGCCCAGATGCTCCAGGCCCATATCCATATGTGCGCGACATGGCGATCTTATATCAATATAAACAGTGCATAACTCTACAGATGGGTCCCAGTTAGATTTTCTGCAATTTCAGTAGCCCATCCCGATCAAAATTACCCTGAATTAAGTTTGTTTAAAGATGAACAAAATACCCATGTTTCCGGAGGGGTATTATTGAAGCCCCAAAGAATTCCTCTCAACAAATGGCTATTGTGCTCCCCCACTACTTCTGCTCGTGATCAGAGATGCACATATCGTCAGCCACTAAGGGACATGGTCAACTGGTTAAAATCAAGCAAATGACACAAATCTGTGGTATTGAGCAGAATATTTGCTGTAGGCCATCTTTTATACCAAGACAAAACAATGTACATGATAATACTTCCAAATTAGTTAAGATCAACAGCCATGAGAGCCACTGCCTGATACTGCATTATTATTATTATTGTTGTTTTTGTTGTTATTGTTGCTGTTGTTATTAGTATTATTGTTGTTGTTGTTATTATTATTAGTTTATTTAAATTCTTGCGTCACACATACTATGATCTCCTCATCGACTCTCTGCTCCACCTGTTTCTTCTTATCCTGCTTAATCCATAATTAAAAATTGTATTTGATATCTTCTTCTCTACTGTTTGTCAAGTGGATTGTTTCTCAAATAATTTTTACTCGGAACAATTGTACATTTTTTCCTGGTTAAAACGGAATTTCCCACTTGGTGCAGCTACATATTTTAGTAATTGTTTGCAAGTGCTATGATACTTGTGAAGCTTACTTTCAACGACGCAAATGTCTCGTTTTCACAAATGGAAGTTTATGGTTGCATGAAAAATTCGGACAAGCTGAAGTAGACGGAGTGGGTAGCGCAGGTCGGGGGGTAAACTCCTTCTGGATGAGAGGAGGAGAAAAGACAGAGGAATGCATACGCACATATTATATATATATATATATATATAATATATATATATATACTCTTTTATTTGTTTCAGTCATTTCACTGTGGCCATGCTGGAGCACCGGCTTTAATCGAGCAACTCAACCCCGGGATATATTCTTTGTAAACTCAGTACTTACACTATCGGTCTGTTTTTGCCGAACCGCTAAGTGAAGAAGACATAAACACACCAGCATCGGTTCACACATATATACATACAGATATACGACATGCTTCTTTCAGTTTCCGTCTACCAAATCCACTCACAAGGCTTTGGTCGGCCCGAGGCTACAGTAGAAGACACTTGCCCAAAGTGCCACGCAGTGGGACTGACCCTGGAACCATGTGGTTGGTAACCAAGCTACTTACCTCACAGCCACTCCTACGCGTATATATATATATATATATATATAAAGAGAGAGAGAGAGATCTTTCTGTTTCTTTGCCTATCAAACTGCTTATCTAATTATTTATGTGTCTCTTTACCGTTCTCTCTCCCCCTCCCTCTCCCCCTCTCTCACCCTCCTCCCTCTCCTCTCTCATCCCTCTCTCCCTTTCTCTCTCCTCCTAACTATTTATCTATTCAACCTTACACCTGTCTCTCTATCTCTCTTCCTCTCGCTCGCTCTCTCATTTAGCATATATATGTGTATGTGTGTACGTATATATGTATGCAAATATACATATATATATATATATATATATATATAGATATATATATATATATATATATATATATATTAATATATATTATATATATATATAAAGACCCCCCCCTTCGGTCATGAATGACCATGGGGTTGCACCTAGAAAGATACCCTCCTAGACCAAGTCCGGGCAAGATTGTTTATGGAAGACCAGTCAGTCGCCCTGCATACCACCCTCCCCTCTCCCCGCCACCAGTGTTATCCAAGGGAAAGACAAAGGTCGATACAGCTTGGCACCAGTGACGTCGCAACTCACTTTCTAACATTCTACAGCTGAGTGAACTGGAGCAACGTGAAATAAAGTGCCTTGCTCCTATATATATATATGTATATATATAGGTATGGATATATATATATATGTATATAAGGATAATATATATAACGAGCATTATTTGAAATATCGATCTTATCAGGTGGTTAGCATGGGAATTAAAACCTCAAAGGTCTTAATTAATTATTAAAATTATAACTAAGGGTATATAAGGGATACCACCACGCCAGAAATAGCAGCCAAAACGTTA
>NC_043025.1:2692885-2702885 GCF_006345805.1 Octopus sinensis
TATATATATATATATATATATAATATATATATATATATATAGTTATATATAACAGGAAGGTTTTACCAAAATAAACAAGAGACGAAGGCAGGTTTACGAAAATGAACAAGAGACGAAGGCGAGTGGAATACAAACAAACAATTGTATTAGAATGGCGCTCAGGAGTAGAAATAAAACAAGTCTTTTACGTTTCCACACTACGCTCTACGACAGAAAGATACACAAAAAAGAAACAAGTGGAGAAACAAGGAGAGAAAAAAAATGCGTGCAGGAGCTAACGATTCAACATGGCGTTCTGATTTCAGCCAGGAGTCAGACATCAAACGTTAATATATATATATATATATATATATATATATATATATATATATATGTATATATATATATATATATATATATATATATATATATATATATATAATATATATATATATATATATATATATATATATATATATATATATATATATATATATATATGTTTATAAATAAATGGAGTTGAACGAAGAGGTTAACAAAATTCCTTTACTCTCGCCTTGTTAAAAGCTGGCAATAAAGAGAAAGTGTCATTCATCGATTCTGTGCATTCTAGACCTACATCTGCTTCTCCAGATAAAATAGATATGTTTAATAGGAAGAGTGATTTTAATTCTAATAGTTTAAGCAGCCCAATACGTAATATAAATTCTTTACGGACCAGGGGAGGTAAGCGCCATTTAACCCCAAATTTCCAAACCAGAAATTTTCCCCTTACTTTCACAAGTAACACTAAGTACAATTCAAAAGTCACTAAGAATAGTATCTGGTTCGTAATCCCTTTCGGAAAACAAATTAAATCGAACCTTCCCTTGCAGTTCCGTGAAGCTGTTGCTAGGAACTTTCCCAAAAACTCTAGATATTATTCGATTATCAATTCCCACATAGTTAGAATCGCTTTCTCTGACACTAGAATCTTTCACAAATTATATCTTCTCACAATACCAATCTGCTAAATAAAGGTTCTTCACCCGGGAGATCCAGTATCCGTCATGCTAATTCTAACCCCTTATACAATTATAATAATAAGATAGTATTGATAATAATAGTAACGGTAATAGTGATGGTGATGGTGATAACAATGATAACAATAATAATAGATATTATAATAATAATAATAATAATAATAATAATTATAATAATAATACTTATAATAATAATAATACTAATAATAATAATAATAATAATAATAATAATAATAATAATAATATAATGATAATAATTATAATAATAATACTTATAATAATAATAATAATAATAATAATAGTAATAATAATAATAATAATAATAACAATAATAATAATGATAATATTAATAATTATAATAATAATACTTACAATATAATAATAATAATAATAATAATAATAATAATAATAATAATAATAATAATAATAATAATAATAATAATGATAATAACGGTATTATTGTTGATAGTATTATTAGTTGTATTTACAATAATAATGCTAATAATAATAGGAATAGTGTTGTTAGTGGTGGTAAAAATAATAGTAACAACAATCATAGCAATAAAACTTCGTTTCGATCTCGGAGGACAACACGAACGGAATTAAATTTTTGTCTAATAATTCTAAGATCAGGAATTCTATATACCAGTGTAAAATTTCTCCCGGTAACGATGTCTTCTTCTATATAAGTGCGTCCACTTCCCAGTTATCCAAGAGAATTTCAAGAGAATATGGAAGAGTTCAGAGTTGCAAATGTTACAAAATCTCCTGCCCTTATCGAAAGGAAAGGATAAAGACATTATGCACCAATTTAAATTAAAAACTATATTGTTGTCTTTAAGACGCCAAACTAATTTACTTAGCCCTGTAGGATGTCTTCTTCTATATAAGTGCGTCCACTTCCCAGTTATCCAAGAGAATTTCAAACCATTATTCATCATTTGGGATAGCAGAAAACGCCATACTACAGGGCTAAGTAAATTAGTTTGGCGTCTTAAAGACAACAATATAGTTTTTAATTTAAATTGGTGCATAATGTCTTTATCCTTTCTTTCGATAAGGGCAGGAGATTTTGTAACATTTGCAACTCTGAACTCTTCCATATTCTCTTCTCTAAGAATCCCCTTTTAAACACACTTGTAGAGAAATCGTATAACTGTAAACACTGCCAGAAACATACATTTTACTCATATAAATGATTTCGATATTCATTATAGTTTGAACAATTAGTTTCACGTGCACTCCACTTCAATAGAGAAATTCTTTCCTAAGCCTATAGGACATTCTTTTAATCAACGTACCCCTCCCTCTCTATCTGTTCCCCACTTATTATTCCTTTAACCCTTCTCTTCCTACTATCTACCTTTGACGTCAATTCTAATAACGGTTTTTTTAAAATACTTAATAACGTTTTGTTTATCATGTAGGCAGTCATCGTAATTGTTATAATGTATTGTTGTTGAAAGAGGCTCTCTTTCTTTCCTGATGAGAAGATTACATCTTACACCGTTTATTCCTTTGGAATAAAACCATGTTGTCTTCGAAAATTATGTCGAAAGTAAAAGGAATTTTATTAACAACTTCGTTCAACTCCATTTATTTATTTATTCATATATAACACACAAATTTCTGCACATGAAACCAGAGTTTCTACCTTTGGATAGGTCGCTTCAACCGTATTTCTGACGTGAATTTGCTACCCTGGTATCGGTTCATCGAATTTTCCATGTTGACGGTAAACATATGATAATTCATTCACCTATCGAAATATATATATATATATATTGATTGATTCTAGTTTCAGCACATGAGCTGTGGCCATGCTAGGGCACCGCCATTTGGTGTTGCTACATGGTTTTACTTCACGAATGCCTTTTAGCAACTGCCATTTGGTGCATGAGAGAACTCGATGCAGCTGCCCTCATCTGCACCTCCTGCCGTGAAGTTGGTTCATCTGGGATACCTGACAAGAAGAGATCCAGTTTCATTTTAAAGACATCTGCATCCACCCCATGCAGGTCTCTTAGATTCTTCGGGAGGATATTGAAGAACTCTGGGCCTCGGAAGCCCAGGCTATCACAGTATCTTGTCCTACATCTTGATGGCAAATTTGGAGTCCTAGGCACCACGCAGTGGCGCCCAGTTTTGGCATTTGTGTAACTCTCGATGCCAAAGTTTGGGACAAGTCCCTCCAGGATGTTATATATATTATATATATATATATAATATTGGGTCATATCGTGGATAATGCGGTTTTTCCATACATATTTTTGCAAAATTACGAAAAAACAAATTCATTTTTTAAAAATCCAAAATATACTCTCCTTCTACATTGTTCTTCTGTCTCTCTGGTAGACTTACAAGGTCCCACTTCCAAAATTCACTTGTCCGTGACAAAAAATACTCTTCATGTACAGTTCTGACCTCATCTACAGAATTCATATTTTAACCGTCCAAATGATTTTGAAGACTTCGGAATAAGTGATAATCAGATGGGGCAATGCCTGGCGATTATGGTGGGTGGGGCATCGTTTCTCATTCAAACTGCTCCAGCCTTTGGAATGTCATTCTCGCTGTATATGGCCGAGGATTATCCGGATGGAGGAACACTTTTCGTCTTGAAACCATTTTCTGATAGCGCTGGTGTCGAGGAACCGATGAATGATCAATCAATATGACGTAATCTATATGACCCTTGGCTTAAATAGTAGAGCACTCGAACCAGATATCGGAGGAGTGGTCGATCCTCAAGACTGGTTGAAGCCAAAATATTTTCTGCTCTTTTAAGGATTTTATCCTTTATATACACAGTGTGTGTGTGTGTGTATTTATACATGCATATGCATATTTGAACATGCGCTTCAGAGAGAGGATGCACGTACATGTATGCATTTATATGTACGTTATATATATATATATATATGTGTGTGTGTGTGTGTGTGTATATGTGTGTGTGTGCGTACATGTCTATGCATATATGTATACATACATATATATATATATATATATATATATATATATATACACACACACGCATATATATATATACACACGCACATATGTATATATCAACATACATATCCATATATGAATATATATGTGTATATTTATGCATATATGCATATCTTTGCATTATTTATATGTGTGTGCATGCACGTGTGTGTGTGTCTGTGTGTGTGAGTTAGCACGTGTTTGTGTGTGTGTGACGATATCACTATATATGAACGTATGCATATAGAAATGGCGAGGGAATACTCGTACAATGAACACCAGATTAATGCTCGTAAAAGTTCAGAACATTTCAAATCCAGTTTCTTAATAAGGGGCTTTTTCCCCCTGGAACAAGAGCTGGATATAAGAACTGTACACTTCGAAAGTATGGCATTATGTATCATCGATATTATTAATAAGATGTTTGTATAACCATTAAGAGAAATTTTATTAGCAATGCATAAATATATTCCTAGATCGTTTTGTACGTCTGTGTGACTATTTGACACGAAAATATCGATACAGAAAATATCGATACAGAAGATATCTATCAAGCAGTAATCATAAAGAACAAATTAGCAAAAAAACACAATATATGGAAGCTTTTAGATTTGAAGAGACGATTGTTTTGTGCAGAAGGAATTGGAAAATTCGGTTTACGTAGTTTAAATGCATGATAAGACGGTGAACTAGCAGAATCGATAGCGGTGCAAGCAAATTGCTTAGCGACATTTCGTTCGTCTTTCCTTTCTGCGTTCGAATCCCGTCGAGAAATAGGGAACAATGAAAGAATAACGAAAATAACAAAGAATAAACAAAAACAAAAACTGAGGAAAAACGAAATGAGACCAGAATCAGGGTGTGTGTGTGTGTGTGTACGAATATATATATATATATTTCTTTACTACCCACAAGTGGCTAAACACAGGGGAGGGGATACAAGGACAGACAAAAGGATTAAGTCGATTATATCGACCCCATTGCGCAACTGGTACTTATTTAATCGACCCGAAAGAGGAAAGGCAAAGTCGACTCGGCGGAATTTGAACTCAGAACGTAACAGCAGACGAAATACAACTACGCATTTCACCCGGCGTGCTAACGTTTCTGCCAGCTCGCCGCCTTTTTATAATATATATAATTATATATATATATATAATTATATATATATAATTACATATATATACACAGGGTGCAGCAGTCCTTTTTGCATTTAATAACTTTTACAGTATACTAGTGTTATTAAGTAATTTTTTTATGGAACATAAATTTACTGCATTAGTTAAAGAAACAAATAATTAACTTATGAAGAAATCGCAAAACTTTTGGGAATTTAAGTATTGATCCATCAAAACAATATGATTCAACATAAAAGGCTGTTACTTCAGCCGCACATTGTATATATGTGTGTGTGGGTGTGTGTGTTTTCACATGCATATCTTTCTATATATGTAGACATGTATTTATGTATAGAATGATCCGATGGACAGATAGAGAGAAAGAGATAGGGAGAGAGAGAGATTAATAATTCATGTATATTTATGGGTGCATAGAAATGCTAAATCTTAAAAGAAATATTAACAAATTTACCTCTATAATGCCGGCCCCAAATATGACTTTGATTTTCACTTTTTACCAAAATTAAATAAAGTTTCGCCACTTATGTGAATATTCTGTTATTCAGATAATTCTACTGTCTTCCTTCGCAGCTTGTATCGGATAAGTATACTGACTGAACTACCCAGTTGTTTTAACTCTCTAAATGCATTTTTTAAAAACGACACCGTCAATTTTTTGTTTCTGTTGATTCTTGTGACTGGCTACACTCGTTTTCTATCCGGAACATAAATCCGTTTTCCAACACTTCACATCTGTTGTCGAAGTGGTTGCAGAGCAACACGATATTAAGTGGTTTGCATAACACAACATACCTCCCGTTCCAGGAATTGAAACCGAGATACCGTTATTAGCGACATTTCGTTCGTCTTTCCTTTCTGCGTTCGAATCCCGCCGAGAAAACAAAAACTGAGAAAAAACAAAATGAGACCAGAATCAGGGTGTGTGTGTGTGTGCGAATATAAAAGCCTTCAATGTTGGTTTCCTTGTCCTGTTTTTATGCTTTATGTGTACTGTATTTTTATTTGTATTGCTTTTACGTCCTGTTCTTGTCACTTCTATTCTTTTTTTACCCCTCTGCAAAAGGAATTTTATTTAATTCCTTCTGCAGGAAGGATTGCTTCGGCGCATCGTGTTCTGCCCTTACCTTCGAGCTGGCAGAAACGTTAGCACGCCGAGCGAAATGCGCCATGTCATGCGCCCTCAAAAGCAATCAAATTACCAAAACTTTATTTGTCATATGTCCTGGCAACACCCAGAGAATATTCTTATATACTTGACGCCTTTCTAAAATAAACGCCATTGTTTTTATCGATTACTGGGATGGCGATATCTACTCAAAGACACGACCTCATCTCTCTAGTTACTAAAATGCAAACCCGACGAATTTTTATGGTTTCCTAGAAAAGATTAAAGAGTCGGTTCTAAATGATGTTTGTTGTTCACTGATTACATGACGATGGTCAGTGGCGTTTCAGTCGTGATCATCCCGTCGATTTACTTATATTCCAGTGGGTGATGTGTTCTGTCGTAGTTAAAACGATAGATTGATAGGCGCAGTAGTGGCTGTGTGGTAAGTAGATTGCTAATCAACCACAGGGTTCCGGGTTCAGTACCACTGCGTGACATCTTGGGCAAGTGTCTTCTGTTATAGCCTCGGGCCGACCAATGCCTTGTGAGTGGATTTGGTAGACGGAAACTGAAAGAAGCCCGTCGTATATATATATATATATATATATATATATGTGTGTGTGTGTATGTGTTTGTTCTGTGTTTGTCCCCCTAGCATTGCTTGACAACCGATGCTGGTGTGTTTACGTCCCCGTCACTTAGCTGTTCGGCAAAAGTTACCGATAGAATAAGTCCTGGCGGTGCAAGGCATGGCCGCAGTCAAATGACTGAAACAAGTAAAAGAGTAAAGAGAGTAGAAGTTGGCTATTATTCCTTAACATTGTTTCAAATGCTTACGATAGGGCTGATAGCGCAAATGATCGATTGATGGACATTCATTAGTCCTGAAACCCTCATCTGCAAACACTATTGGAATGTACCACATGGAGTGGATGATAATTTTCATAGATCCCTCCGAAATCTCGCCGTTTTATCTAAGTCCGGCCTTACTATCAAGACGAACCATTCACTTGTTAAATGGCATCTGTGACTAAATCATTCCATTAGACGAATGTTAGTGATTATGTTCTATACGGTTTATTCCCCAAATGTGTTTGGAATAGTGAAATGTTCATGTGCATGGGTGATCCCAAGTACAATACGAGCTCTAACTTGCGAGCTGGCAGAAAGTTTAGCACGCCGGGTGAAATGCGTAGCCGTATTTCGTCTGCCGTTACGTTCTGGGTTCAAATTCCGCCGAGGTCGACTTTGCCTTTCATCCTTTCGGGATCGATTAAATAAGTACCAGTTACGCACTGGTGTCGATATAATCGACTTAATCCGTTTGTCTGTCCTTGTTTGTCCTCTTTGTGTTTGGCCCCTTGTGGGTAGTAAAGAAATACTCATTTCGTCTGCCGCTACGTTCTGAGTTCAAATTCCGTCGAGGTCAACTTTGCCTTTCATCCTTTCGGGGTCGATAAATTAAGCACCAGTAAAACAATGGGCCGATGTAATTGACTAGACCCCTTCCTTCAAATTTCAGGCCTTGTGACTATGGTAGAAAGTATTATTATTAGATATTTTATTGGCTGAACGATATTTCGACAGTAAGTGTGTCACGAAATGCTTGGCGATATTTCGCCCATCGCTACGTTCTGAGTTCAAATTCCATCGGGCAAAGGCCTTTCATCCTTTCGGAGTTGATAAATTAAGTACCATTGAAACACTTGGGTCGGTGTAATTGACTTAACCCCTCCCCCGTATTGGCTGCCCTTGTAGCTCTTGTCGCAACATTATTATTATCATTATTATTATTATTATTATTATTATTATTATTATTATTATTATTATTATTATTATATTATTATTATTATTATTATTATTATTATTATTATTGAGTGAGAGAACAGTGCATGTCATCAAAGTGAAACTGGCGTAAAATATAAGAAGCCCAGTATACCCATCATGATTACCCATCTGATAAGGGTGCTCCAGGCCCATATCCATATGTGCTCGACATGGCGATCTTATATCAATATAAACAGTGCATAACTCTACAGATGGGTCCCAGTTAGATTTTCTGCAATTTCAGTAGCCCATCCCGCTCAAAAGTACCCTGAATTAAGTTTGTTTAAAGATGAACAAAATACCCATGTTTCCGGAGGGGTATTATTGAAATCCCAAAGAATTCCTCTCAACACATGGCTATTGTGCTCCCCCACTAGTTTTGCTCGTGATCAGAGATGCACATATCGTCAGCCACTAAGGGACATGGTCAACTGGTTAAAATCAAGCAAATGACAAGCAAATCTGTGGTATTGAGCAGAATATTTGCTGTAGGCCATCTTTTATACCAAGACAAAACAATGTACATGATAATACTTCCAAATTAGTTAAGATCAACAGCCATGAGAGACACTGCCTGATACTGCATTATTATTATTATTGTTTTTGTTGTTGTTGTTATTAGTATTATTGCTGTTGTTGTTGTTGTTATTATTATTAGTTTATTTAAATTCTTTCGTCATACATACTATGATCTCCTCATCGAATCTCTGCTCCACCTGTTTCTTCTTATCCTGCTTAATGCATTATTAAAAATTGTATTTAATATCTACTTTTCTACTGTTTGTGAAGTGGATTGATTCTCAAATAATTTTTACTCGGAACAATTGTACATTTTTCCCTGGTTAAAACGGAATTTCCCACTTGGTGCAGCTACATATTTTAGTAATTGTTTGCAAGTGCTATGATACTTGTGAAGCTTACTTTCAACGACGCAAATGTCTCGTTTTCACAAATGCAAGTTTATGGTTGCATGAAAAATTCAAACAAGCTGAAGTAGACGGAGTGGGTAGCGCAGGTCGGGGGATAAACTCCTTATGGATGAGAGGAGGAGAAAAGACAGAGGAATGCATACACACATATTATATATATATATATATATATATATATATATATATCAACAATCAAGGAACGGCCATAATAGGCAATTCACCCACTAGAAATAACAGCCAAAGCTTCAACCGCAAATACGGTTTACGGAGTTGACTTTTATTTGCGGTTGAAGCTTGGCTGTTATTTCTAGTGGGTGAATGGCCTATTATGGCCGTTCCTTGATTGTTGATGTTGAACTTAAAAATGGTCTATGACTATTTAATTTTTTCCCACTAGGCCGCTGGTGGCAAAAAAATTCTACAAAATTTTTTTTGCCACCCTATATTGATTATTATGAATTTTCTGGTTAATTCCGTAATGGAATCGACGGCTTATATTTATTTGCTGCCGATAAATTTGGCGCGAGTGCGATGATTTGAAAATTTTAGGTCAGATATTACCTTGGCAGGGTCAGAAATGCCTCGTGAAAATATCTGTTCCGACTTGTGGCTATTTCTTACTGAAGAATCTGAGGGCCTATGGAAGATTGGCTTGATTTAATTTAATCAGTTAGTTTACCATTAAACAGCAGATGAAACGGTGCATCGTATAAGAAATTACAGGGTAAATGTTTTTTAATTTTCTCCTGTTTACGGAGTTGACTTTTATTTGCGGTTGAAGCTTTGGCTGTTATTTCTAGTGGGTGAATGGCCTATTATGGCCGTTCCTTGATTGTTGATGTTGAACTTAAAAATGGTCTATGACTATTTAATTTTTTCCCACTAGGCCGCTGGTGGCAAAAAAATTCTACAAAATTTTTTTTGCCACCCTATATTGATTAATTATGAATTTTCTGGTTAATTCCGTAATGGAATCGACGGCTTATATTTATTTGCTGCCGATAA
>NC_043025.1:2710385-2725385 GCF_006345805.1 Octopus sinensis
GTCCGATTCGCTCCAAAATTTACAGGGACATGTAGAATGAGGTGACGATGCGCGTGGGCTACCTTAGAAATCCCTATATTAAAAGCTGTGTTTTCTAGGGACCATCTTCCTACCTCACCCTATTTCCTCCAGTACTCTGTCACTCCTCTTCATTTATAACTTTCAGAAGTCCACTACGGTTATTTAAAGTATCTGTCACTATCGCTATTTCCTTTCTTTTTCACTGACTCTGTTTCCTACCTTCCTATCACTTCGGCGGCGTTCTTTTAAGTATATGTCTGTCACCAACAATCAACACACGATCATGAGAACAAATATTTTGAATCAGATATTCTTGCGTTCATTTATATGTGTGTGTGTGTGTGTGTTCTTTATATATAAATATGTATATATAATGTATGTGTGTGTGTGTGTGTTCTATATATAAATATGTATATATAATGTATGTGTGTGTGTGTGTTCTATATATAAATATGTATATATAATGTATGTGTGTGTGTGTGTGTTCTATATATAAATATGTATATATAATGTATGTGTGTGTGTTCTATATATAAATATGTATATATAATGTATATATACAAAGTGAATATATCTGTATTTATGTATATTAAACTTTTTCATACTTTTTCATAGTTATATATATTTTAAAACAAATTATAAATATAATTTAATAATTTTTATTTTCAATTTAAATAATTTAAAGTTTTCAATTTTATATTTTACTAGCAGTATCGCCCGGCGTTGCTCGGATTTGTAAGGGAAATAACTATATAAGCATTTTTAGTGAGTTATAGCAAAAAAAATAGCAAAAAATGCTTTAAAAATGGAATAAAAAATGATAGTAATTTTTTGTTAATCGTTGATTCATCGTAGACATTTTTAGAGAGTTACTTCCCTTATATAATAGCGAAAATGCATTAAAATGGAATAAAAAATGATGGTAATTTTTTTTTTATCGTTGACTCATCGTAGACATTTTTAGAGAGTTACTTCCCTTATATAATAGCGAAAAATGCATTAAAATGGAATAAAAAATGATGGTAATTTTTTTTTTAAATCGTAGACTCATCGTAGACGCGCGCTAATACATAGAAGGGCTCGATATTAATCACGACTATAAGATTCCCGGTTTTGGTTACACTGCAACGCAAAATGTGGGAGTAGTTAGGAATCTAAATCGTAGGAGACAGACACACAACCTTACTTTTATATATAAAGATTTGTGCAACAACTAAAACTTTCGGTTGTGCAATTTGTTTGCACAGGAAACCTGCCCTGTGTGGCGGTTTTTGCCGTTTTTGTGGATCTGTTTCAGCTTTTTTAGCGATTTCTGTTTTGGCCCCTTCAAGCCATCAAGTCGTTGTCCTAAAAGAACGCTGGTCTCCTTCACAACGCATTACGACGTTGATTTCCTTACACTCCCTTCCCCACAGCTTCACGAGGGAGGGAAGAAGGGGGAGAAGCAAACAGGTGCAGGCGTGAGTGTGGTCGCCAACTCCGCCGCCATCGACACACGAAAAAATATGCATTAAAATGGAATAAAAAATTATGTTAAATTATTTTTAAAATCGTTGACTCATCGTAGACGCGCGCTAATACGCAGACGGGCTCGATATGAATCACGACTATAAGATACCCGAATTTGGTTAAACTGCACCGCAAAATGTGGGAGTAGTTAGGAATCTAAATCGAAGGGGACATACACTCACACAACTACAGTTTTATATATATAGATATATTTTCTATGTTATATTTTCTTTTTTGTTTTAGGTTTTTCACTGTTTGATTTGCCTTTTAGTGGTTTTATATCTAATTTAATTTATACAGATATATATCTCATTTGTATATATAATGCGTGCATACACACACACACACATATATACACTTGCGTCAGAAATTAATTAGCACTTCTCAAATTTCTACATTAAATAGGTTAAATCAATTAACCTATGAGCTGTTCAAAACGTCTTACGCGATGAGAAAACTTAGTATGGTGTGATTTCGGTCCTTGCGAGGCGCTACCTATATCTATTAAACAAAGGAACATTTGTCTGCATCCGCACTCCAAGTTGTTGCACTGCTATGTCAACATCATAAGGCTGTAGACTCTCAAACTGCTCTGCAAACAAAGTTACGTCATCGTTCTGCGCAACAGTGAACTCGCAACAAAGCAATAGTTCGAGATATGGCCACTAGGTGACAGCACATACCTTGAGTGAAGAGCAAATCAAGGGTGCTAATTAATTTCTGACAGCTAGTGTATATATATACACATATATATATAATGTGTGCATTACGTAGTCGGTCGATTCAGCTGAAAACATGCACACCTATGTTAAAAGTGCTGACAAGTTTGCATGACAACTATTTTTTTCCTCAAATGAAAGGCGTCACCTCTAGGACAAAATTCCTCATCTTATAAAATGTGGCCCCAGTAGACCCGAATGAAATCGGGTTATATTAACTAAAATGTGAAAAGGGGTCTAAATGGGGCTGGAAGGGGATAAAATTTCAAGGAGCGGGTGTTTAGGAATTCTCTGTTACATCAAGCTAAAAAATTTGAGCCAGTCTTTTAATCGTCAATGTGTTGCCGTCCATGATAAAGAAGTTTTGAATGCTTGCCATGGTGAGTCTACTGTCGTGAGAAAGAATCACTTCAAAACTTGGTGTTTACGAATTTTCTTTCACATCAAGTTCAAAATTTTACGCCAGCCGTTAAACTGTCACTACGTTGCTGCCCGCCAGCCATGGTGACTCTACTATCCTCAGATTCTATCCCTTCAAACTTTGGTTTCCAATATTTTATTATTTTCATTCAGCTCGCAAGTTCGTCTGTCCCTTTTAAATGTTAGCGTTTTGCTGTCTGCCTTGAAGCAGACCTTTCCATTGCCACTGCCTCATATTTCTGATTGATCTTTCTAAATATTTTATTTCTCAACAAACTCAAGATCTTCTGTTGTTTTTAAATGGGAGAGAGATAGATAAAGATGGCGAGTAAGAGAAAGCGGGGGAGAGTCCGAGAGAAAAGAAAAGTAAGTGAGTGGGAAAGTGAGAGAGAACGGAGAGAGAAACAAATACGGAGAATCATCATCATCATCATCGTTTAACGTCCGTTTTCCGTGCTAGCACGGGTTGGGCAGTGTGACCGGGGTCTCGGAAGCCAGGAGGCTGCACCAGGCTCCAGTCTGATCTGGCAGTGTTTCTACAGGTGGATGACCTTCCTAACGCCAACCACTCAGTGAGTGTAGTGAGTGCTCTTTTCGTGCCGCCGGCCCTGGTGCTAGGGGGGCTCGCAGTGGCAACGATCGGTTGGTGCTTTTTACGTGCACACCGGCACAGAAGCAAGTCAAGGCCTTGCTGCAATCGCCACGTTCGGATGGTGCTTTTTACGTGCTGAAAGGAAGCAACAGAAAGTAACACCCACACTCTTACCCGCGCGTAGAGCGGGTCACCTTCAGCTAGTATATATATATTTCTATATAACAGGAAGGTTTACCAAAATAAACAAGAGACGAAGGCAGGTTTACGAAAATGAACAAGAGACGAAGGCGGGTGGAATACAAACACAATTATTAGAATGGCGCTCAGGAGTAGAAATAAAACAAGTCTTTTACGTTTCCACCCTACGCTCTACGACAGAAAGATACACAAAAAAGAAACAAATGGAGAAACAAGGAGAGAAAAAAATGCGTGCAGGAGCTAACGATTCAACATGGCGTTCTGATTTCAGCCAGGGGTCAGACATCAAACGTTAATATATATATATATATATATATATATATATATATATATATATATATATATATATATATATATATATATATATATAACAATGAAGGGTGAAATTAATTAATTTGAATAATATCAATTACACCCAGTAGTCTTCGGCATGTAAAAGCCTCATTCGAGAAAATTTAAGTAATACTAAGCAATTCGGTGTGCGGTAAGGCAATTCGTTGCTAAGCCCTTAATTGCTTAGTATATATATATATATATATATATATATATATATATATATTATATATATATATATATATAATATATATATATATATATACATATACATATATATATTTTATATATATATATATATAACATATATATATATATATATATATATATATATATAACATATATTTTATATATATATATATATATATATATATATATATGTTTATAAATAAATGGAGTTGAACGAAGATGTTAACAAAATTCCTTTACTCTCCCCTTGTTAAAAGCTGGCTATAAAGAGAAAGTGTCATTCATCGATTCTGTGCATCCTAGACCTACATCTGCTTCTCCAGATAAAATAGATATTTTTAATAGGAAGAGTGATTTTAATTCTAATAGTGTAAGCAGCCCAATACGTAATATAAATTCTTTACGGACCAGGGGAGGTAAGCGCCATTTAACCCCAAATTTCCAAACCAGAAATTTTACCCCTACCTTTACAAGTAACTCTACGTACAATTCAAAAGTCACTAAGAACTGTATCTGGTCCGTAATCCCTTTCGGAAAACAAATTACATCGAACCTTCCCTTGCAGTTCCGTGAAGCTGTTTCTAGGAACTTTCCCAAAAATTCTAGATATTATTCTATTATCAATTCCCACATAGTTAGAATCGCTTTCTCTAACACTAGAATCTTTCACAAATTATATCTTCTCACAATACCAATCTGCAAAATAAAGGTTCTTCACCCGAGAGTTCCAGTAGCCGTCTTGCTAATTCTAACGCCCCATACAATTATAATAATAAGAATAGTATTGATAATAATAGTAATGGTAATAGTGATGGTGATAACAATGATAACAATAATAATAGTAATAGTCGTGTTAATAACAATGGTAATGTTAATAATACTAATAATAATAATAATAATAATAATAATAATAATAATAATATAATAATAATAATAATGATAATAACGGTATTATTGTTGATAGTATTATTAGTTGTATTAACAATAATAATGCTAATAATAATAGGAATAGTGTTGTTAGTGGTGGTAACAATAATAGTAACAACAATCATAGCAATAAAACATCGTTTCGATCTCGGAGGACAACACGAACGGAATTAAATTTTTGTCTAATAATTCTAAGATCAGGAATTCTATATACCAGTGTAAAATTTCTTCCGGTACCGATGTCTTCTTCTATATAAGTGCGTCCACTTCCCAGTTATCCAAGAGAATTTCAAACCATTATTCATCATTTAGGGATAGCAGAAAACGCCATACTACAGGGCTAAGTAAATTAGTTTGGCGTCTTAAAGACAACAATATAGTTTTTAATTTAAATTGGTGCATAATGTCTTTATCCTTTCCTTTCGATAAGGGCAGGAGATTTTGTAACATTTGCAACTCTGAACTCTTCCATATTCTCTTCTCTAAGAATCCCCTTTTAAACACACTTGTAGAGAAATCGTATAACTGTAAACACTGCCAGAAACATACATTTTACTCATATAAATGATTTCGATATTCATTATAGTTTGAATAAATAGTTTCACGTGCACTCCACTTCAATAGAGAAATTCTTTCCTAAGCCTTTGAACATTCTTTTAATCAACGTACCCCTCCCTCTCTATCTGTTCCCCACTTATTATTCCTTTAACCCTTCTCTTCCTACTATCTACCTTTGACGTCAATTCTAATAACGGTTTTTTAAAATACTTAATAACGTTTTGTTTATCATGTAGGCAGTCATCGTAATTGTTATAATGTCTTGTTGTTGAGAGAGTCTCTCTTTCTTTCCTGATAAGAAGATTACATCTTACACCGTTTATTCCTTTGGAATGAAACCATGTTGTCTTCGAAACATATGTCGAAAGTAAAAGGAATTTTATTAACATCTTCGTTCAACTCCATTTATTTATTTATTCATATATAACACACAAATTTCTGCACATGAAACCAGAGTTTCTACCTTTGGATAGGTCGCTTCAACCGTATTTCTTACGTGAATTTGCTACCCTGGTATCGGTTCATCGAATTTTCCATGTTGACGGTAAACATAGGATAATTCATTCACCTATCAAAATATATATATATATATATTGATTGATTCTAGTTTCAGCTCATGAGCTGTGGCCATGCTAGGGCAACGCCATTTGGTGTTGCTACATGGTTTTACTTCACGAATGCTTTTTAGCAACTGCCATTTGGTGCATGAGAGAGTTCGATGCAGCTGCCCTCATCTGCACCTCCTGCCGTGAAGTTGGTTCATCTGGGATACCTGACAAGAAGAGATCCAGTTTCATTTTAAAGACATCTGCATCCACCCCATGCAGGTCTCTTAGATTCTTCGGGAGGATATTGAAGAGCTGTGGGCCTCGGAAGCCCAGGCTATCACAGTATCTTGTCCTACATCTTGATGGCAAATTTGGAGTCCTAGGCACCACGCAGTGGCGCCCAGGTTTGGCATTTGTGTAACTCTCGATGCCAAAGTTTGGGACAAGTCCCTCCAGGATATTATATATATTATATATATATATAATATTGGGCCATATCGTGGATAATGCGGTTTTTCCATACTTATTTTTGCAAAATTACGAAAAAACAAATTCATTTTTTAAAAATCCAAAATATACTCTCCTTCTACATTGTTCTTCTGTCTCTCTGGTAGACTTACAAGGTCCCACTTCCAAAATTCACTTGTCCGTGACAAAAAATACTCTTCATGTACTGTTCTGACCTCATCTACAGAATTTATATTTTAACCGTCCAAATGATTTGAAGACTTCGGAATAAGTGATAATCAGATGGGGCAATGCCTGGCGATTATGGTGGGTGGGGCATCGTTTCTCATTCAAACTGCTCCAGCCTTTGGAATGTCACTCTCGCTGTATATGGCCGAGGATTATCCGGATGGAGGAACACTTTTCGTCTTGAAACCATTTTCTGATAGCGCTGGTGTCGATGAACCGTTGAATGATCAATCAATATGACGTAATCTATATGACCCTTGGCTTAAATGGTAGAGCACTCGAACCAGATATCGGAGGAGTGGTCGATCCTCATGGCTGGTTGAAACCAAAATATTTTCTGCTCTTAAAAGGATTTTATCCTTTATATACACAGTGTGTGTGTATTTATACATGCATATGCATATTTGAACATGCGCTTCAGAGAGAGGATGCACGTACATGTATGCATTTATATGTACATTATATATATATATATATATATGTGTGTGTGTGTGTGTTTGTGTATATGTGTGTGTGCGTACATGTCTATGCATATATGTATACATATATATATATATATATATATATACACACACACGCATATATATATATACACACACACATATGTATATATCAACATACATATCCATATATGAATATATATGTGTATATTTATGCATATATGCATATCTTTGCATTATTTATATGTGTGTGCATGCACGTGCGTGTGTGTCTGTGTGTGTGAGTTAGCATGTGTTTGTGTGTGTGTGACGATATCACTATTTATGAACGTATGCATGTAGAAATGGCGAGGGAATCCTCGTTCAATGAACACCAGATTAATGCTCGTAAAAGTTCAGAACATTTCAAATCCAGTTCTTCTTAATAAGGACTTTTTCCCCCTGGAACAAGAGCTGGATATAAGAACTGTACACTTCGAAAGTATGGCATTATGTATCATCGATATTATTAATAAGATGGTTGTATAACCATTAAGAGAAATTTCATTAGCAATGCATAAATATATTCCTAGATCGTTTTGTACGTCTGTGTGAACAAATCCAGTGACTATTTGACACGAAAATATCGATACAGAAAATATCGATACAGAAGATATCTATCAAGCAGTAATCATAAAGAACAAATTAGCAAAAAAACACAATATATCGAAGCTTTTAGATTTGAAGAGACGATTGTTTTGTGCAGAAGGAATTGGAAAATTCGGTTTATGTAGTTTAAATGCAAGATAAGACGGTGAACTAGCAGAATCGATAGCGGTGCAAGCAAATTGCTTAGCGACATTTCGTTCGTCTTTCCTTTCTGCGTTCGAATCCCGTCGAGAAATAGGAAACAATGAAAGAATAACGAAAATAACAAAGAATAAACAAAAACTGAGGAAAAACGAAATGAGACCAGAATCAGGGTGTGTGTGTGTGTGTGTGTGTGTGTGCGAATATATATATATATATATATATATGTTTCTTTACTACCCACAAGTGGCTAAACACAGGGGGGGGCAGACAAACGGATTAAGTCGATTATATCGACCCCAGTGCGTAGCTGGTACTTATTTAATCGACCCGAAAGGATGAAAGGCAAAGTCGATCTCGGCGGAATTTGAACTCAGAACGTAACAGCAGACGAAATACGACTATGCATTTCGCCCGGCGTACTAACGTTTCTGCCAGCTCGCCGCCTTTTTATAATATATATAATTATATATATATATATAATTATATATATATAATTACATATATATACACAGGGTGCAGCAGTCCTTTTTGCATTTAATAACTTTTACAGTATACAAGTGTTTATTAAGTAATTTTTTTATTGGACATAAATTTACTGCATTAGTTAAAGAAACAAATAATTAAGTTATGAAGAAATCGCTAAACTTTTGGGAAATTAAGTATTAACCCATCAAAACAATATGATTCAACATAAAAGGGTGTTACTTCAGCCGCACACTGTATATATGTGTGTGTGGGTGTGTGTGTTTTCACATGCATATCTTTCTATATATGTAGACATGTGTTTATGTATAGAAAGATTCGATGGACAGATAGAGAGAAAGAGATAGGGAGAGAGAGAGATTAATAATTCATGTATATTTATGTGTGCATAGAAATGCTAAATGTTAAAAGAAATATTAACAAATTTACCTCTATAATGCCGGCCCCAAATATGACTTTGATTTTCACTTTTTACCAAAATTAAATAAAGTTTCGCCACTTATGTGAATATTCTGTTATTCAGATAATTCTACTGTCTTCCTTCGCAGCTTGTATCGGATAAGTATACTGACTGAACTACCCAGTTGTTTTAACTCTCTAAATGCATTTTTTTAAAACGACACCGTCAATTTTTTGTTTCTGTTGATTCTTGTGACTGGCTGCACTCGTTTTCTATCCGGAACATAAATCCGTTTTCCAACACTTCACATCTGTTGTCGAAGTGGTTGCAGAGCAACACGATATTAAGTGGTTTGCATAACACAACATACCTCCCGTTCCAGGAATTGAAACCGAGATACCATTATTAGCGACATTTCGTTCGTCTTTCCTTTCTGCGTTCGAATCCCGCCGAGAAAACAAAAACTGAGAAAAAACGAAATGAGACCAGAATCAGGGTGTGTGTGTGTGTGCGAATATAAAAGCCCTCAATGTTGGTTTCCTTGTCCTGTTTTTATGCTTTATGTGTACTGTATTTTTATTTGTATTGCTTTTACGTCCTGTTCTTGTCACTTCTTTTCTTTTTTTACCCCTCTGCAAAAGGAATTTTATTTAATTCCTTCCGCAGGAAGAACTGCTTCGGCGGATCGTGTTCTGCCCTTACCTTCGAGCTGGCAGAAACGTTAGCATGCCGGGCGAAATGCGCGATGTCATGCGCCCTCAAAAGCAATCAAATTACCAAAACTTTATTTGTCATATGTCCTGGCAACACGCAGAATATTCTTATCTACTTGACGCCTTTCTAAAATAAACGCCATTGTTTTTATCGATTATTGGGATGGCGATATCTGCTCAAAGACACGACCTCATCTCTCTAGTTACTAAAATGCAAACCCGACGAATTTTTATGGTTTCCTAGAAAAGATTAAAGAGTCGGTTCTAAATGATGTTTGTTGTTCACTGATTACATGACGATGGTCAGAGGCGTTTCAGTCGTGATCATCCCGTCGATTTACTTCTATTCCTTTGGTTGATGTGTTCTGTCCGTCGTTAAAACCATAGAATGTGAAACAGTGGAAGTTGGCTATTATTCCTTAACGTTGTTTCAAATGCTTACGATAGGGTTGATAGCGCAAATGATCGATTGATGGACATTCATTAGTCCTGAAACCCTCATCTGCAAAAATTATTGGAATTTACCACATGGAGTGGATGTTAATTTTCATAGATCTCTCCGAAATCTCGCCGTTTTATATAAGTCCTGCCTTACTATCAAGACGAACCATTCACTTGTTAAATGGCATCTGTGACTAAATCATGTTTGGAATAGTGAAATGTTCATGTGCATGGATGATCCCAAGTACAATACGAGCTCTAACTTGCGAGCTGGCAGAAAGTTTAGCACGCCGGGTGAAATGCGTAGCCGTATTTCGTCTGCCGTTACGTTCTGGGTTCAAATTCCGCCGAGGTTGACTTTGCCTTTCATCCTTTCGGGATCGATTAAATAAGTACCAGTTACGCACTGGGGTCGATATAATCGACTTGATCCGTTTGTCTGTCCTTGTTTGTCCTCTCTGTGTTTAGCCCCTTGTGGGTAGTGAAGAAATAGGTATTTCGTCTGTCTTTACGTTCTGAGTTCAAATACCGCCGAGGTCAACTTTGCCTTTCATCCTTTCGGGGTCGATAAATTAAGCACCAGTAAAACAATGGGCCGATGTAATTGACTAGACCCCTTCCTTCAAATTTCAGGCCATGTGAATATGGTGGAAAGGATTATTATTAGATATTTTATTGGCGGAACGATATTTCGACAGTAAGTGTACCACGAAATGCTTGGCGATATTTCGCCCATCGCTACGTTCTGAGTTCATATTCCGTCGCTGTCTATTTTGCCATTCATCCTTTCGAAATCGATAAATTAAGTACCATTGAAACACTTATGTCGGTGTAATTCACTTAACCCGTCCCCCATATTGGCTGCCCTTGTAGACCTTGTCGCAACATTATTATTATTATTATTATTATTATTATTATTATTATTATTATTATTTTATTATTATTATTATTATTATTATTATTATTAGTAGTTTCATTTTTATAGCGTGCTTTCACCTCACTACCGAGCGCAGCTCTGTGTGCCTTGGGTATGTGCCTTGATTTGTTGTGATGCTCTGATGGTTATTGTATGGAAAGTGTTCTGCGTAGGATGTGTGCAGTGCCTAGTAGTGCAATTTTCTGTATGTTTTATGTGTTTGTAAGTCCTGGTGTTTTTGTTATGTATTTGTCTGAATATTTTTTTATCATGCCTAATGCACCTACTATAATAGGAATTGTTTCTGTTTTCAGGTTCCCCATTCTAGTTACCTCTATTTCCAGGTCTTTGTATTTTGAGAGTTTCTCCATTTCTTTTAGAGACACGTTGTCATCTGCCGGTATTGATACATCAATTAGAAAGCATTTTTTTTCTTCATGATCTCTGACAACTATATCTGGTCTGTTGGCCTTAATTTCTCTATCTGTGTGTATCGGCATATCCCAGAGTATGGTTGCTTTCTCGTTTTCTGTGACCTTTTCTGGTGTGTGCCTATACCATCTTTTTTCTGTTGTTATTCCATAGTGTTGGCATAGCTTCCAATGTATGTAGGTTCCAACTCTGTCATGTCTGTGAATATATTCCTTCTTAGCCTTATTATTATTATTATTATTATTATTATTATTATTATTATTATTATTATTATTATTATTATTATTATTATTATTGAGTAGTTTTATTTTTATAGCGTGCTTGCACTTCACTACCGAGCGCAGTTCTGTGTGCCTTAGGCATGTGCTGGGATTTGTTGTGATGCTCTGATGGTTATTGTATGGAAAGTATTCTGCGTAGGATGTGTGCAGTACTTAGTAGTGCAATTTTCTGTATGTTATATGTGTTTGTAAGTCCTGGTGTTTTTGTTATGTATTTGTCTGAATATATTTTTTATCATGCCTAATGCGCCTACTATGATATGAATTGTTTCTGTTTTTAGATTCCACATTCTGGTTACCTCTATTTCCAGGTCTTTGTATTTTAAAAGTTTCTCCATTTCTTTTAGAGACACGTTGTCATCTGCCGGTATTGATACATCAATTAGAAAGCATTTTTTTCTTCATGATCTCTGACAACTATATCTGGTCTGTTGGCCTTAATTTCTCTATCTGTGTGTATCGGCATATCCCAGAGTATGGTTGCTTTCTCGTTTTCTGTGACCTTTTCTGGTGTGTGCCTATACCATCTTTTTTCTGTTGTTATTCCATAATGTTGGCATAGCTTCCAATGTATGTAGGTTCCAACTCTGTCATGTCTGTGAATATATTCCTTCTTCTTCTTCTCTTCTTCTTCTTCTTCTTCTTCTTCTTCTTCTTCTTCTTCTTCTTCTTCTTCTTCTTCTTATTATTATTATTAATTATTATTATTATTATTATTATTATTATTATTCTATGTTTGACTTTTGCTTTATGTCTGTACAAGTTGGCTCCAAGTCTCACCCAGGGACCACAAGAGACAACAGGTTGGAAGTTCTCTGCCATATATTTGGGGTTTTTTTGTGTTGTACTAGTCAATGTCTAATACATAAAAATAAAATTTAAAAAAATAAATAAATAAAATAAAATAAAATACATAAATAAATAAATAAATAAATAAATAAATAAATAAAAAGTTTGTTTTAAACCTTGGGATTACATAGAGAGTATTTTGCGTAGGATATGAGCAGTTCCCATGAGCACTATCTTTTGAATTTCTGCCATTTTGGGGTTTCCTGGTATCTGAGTTAGGTAGCAATCAGTCCCTTTCGCTATCATTCCCAGGGCACCTATGACAACAGGTATTGTTTTAGTCTTCAGCTTCCACATTTTGCTGATTTCTATTTCAAGATCTTTATATTTGCTCAGTTTTTGGTAGGTCTTGACAGATACGTTTATATCGATTGGGACAGTCATATCAATGAGGAGGCATGTTCTTTGTCTGAAGTCTTTCAATATGATGTCTGGTCTATTTGCATCTGTCTTCCTGTCAGTTTGGATGGTGAAGTTCCAGAGGAGTGAGATGTGGTCATTTTCAAGCACTGGAGGTGGATTGTGTTCCCACCAGTTTTTATTATGGGGCAAATCCAAGTTTTTGCAAATTACCCAGTGAATATATTGTGCAGCTCTATCATGCCTGTTGAGGTACTCTGTAGTCGCAAGAAGACTGCATTTGGAGACAACATGATCAATGGTTTCATTTTGTTGTCGGCATACACGACACGTTGGGCTACTGCCGTTCTTTAATATGTTGGCCTGGTAGTTTCTTGTTGGTAGGCATTGATCTTGAGCTGCTATGATAAACCCTTCTGTTTCAGATTTTAAGCCAGAGGCCATTAGCCATTGATGGGTCAGGGCTTTGTCAATATCTGCATTATTCGCTCTCTTTGGGTATTTGCCATAGAGAGGTTTTTCTTGCCATTTATTATTCAGAATATCTAAGGCCGCAGTTTTGGCACGGGTTTTCATGCGCTTAGCTTTTTCTGTGCTTGTTTCTTGTATGTTTATCTCTAATTCCGAAATTGGTTGTATTCGGAATTCACTTAGATATTCCTTTGCCTATTTTGTGACTGAGTTTGATGCTTTCTTGTTTTCATGTTTTGAGACAAGTTTTAACATCCAGTCCTCAGAGTTTTTCAGGTAGGTGTCTAGGCCAATTGTAGCAATCTTCATTGTTATTGCAAGGTGTAAAAGACCACGGCCTCCCTCTTTTCTTGGCAGATAGAGTCGTTCTGTATCTGCCTTAGGGTGGTGCATTCTATGCAGTGTCAACAGTTTCCTTATTTTTCTGTCGAGCTGACATATTTCAGTAATTGACCAGTTAACAATATTGAAACTGTAAGTCACGACTGGTATGGCTAAAGCATTGATCGCTTCGATCCTGTTTCTTGCATTCAGCTCTGTCTTGAGTATTGCTCTCACTCTTCGATAGCATTCTCTCCTGGTCCTTTCCTTCATCTCTGAATGCCTTATTCCGTTCCCTTCAATTACCCCTAGGTACTTGTAGCTCTCCGCTGGGTCTAGTTCTTTATGACATTCTGCTGGTCAAGGTTAACGTTAGATGTTTCTGTCAGTTTTCCTTTGATAAAGGTAGCTTTTGCACATTTATCGAGGCCGAATTGCATTCTGATGTCGTCACTGAATTGTTTGACTATCGCTACTAAGCCCTTGAGTTGTTGGTCATTTTTTGCAACAAGCTTTAAATCATCCATGTAAATGAGATGATTTATATTTTTATCAAACATTTTATACCCATATTGCGCATCATTGAGCAGCTTTGAGAGAGGTATTAAGGATAAACAAAAGAGGAGTGGTGACAGTGAGTCACCCTGGAAAATGCCACACGAAATTTTTACATCACCAGCATTTAGGGATTCATTGTCACTGTTCAGAGTTAGTGTGGTTCTCCATGATCTCATACTTACAGTCAAGAAGTTTCGCAGAGTAGGTGCTATTTTATACATTTCCAGGCATTTCCTAATCCAGCTATGTGGTAGGCTATCAAAAGCCTTTTTATAGTCTATCCAGGCTATTGATAAGTTTTTGTGTCGTTTGTGACAATCTTCTAAGATCATCTTATTGATGAGTAGTTGGTCTTTACAGCCGTAGGATCCACGTTTACATCCTTTCTGTTCATTAGGGAATATGCTGTTGTCTGTTAAAAAACTATAGGTATATACCGTCAGGACAGATGTTAGCGTTACTATAGGTATATTCCGTCAGGACAAATGTTAGCGTTTTAATATTATTATTATTATTATTATTATTATTATTATTATTATTATTATTATTATTATTGAGTGAGAGAACAGTGCATGTCATCAAAGTGACACTGGTGTAAAATATACGAAGCCCAGTATACCCATCATGATTACCCGTCTGATAAGGGTGCTGCAGGCCCATATCCATATGTGCGCGACATGGCGATCTTATATCAATATAAACAGTGCATAACTCTACAGATGGGTTCGAGTTAGAATTTTCTTCAATTTCAGTAACCCATCCCGCTCAAAATTACCCTGAATTAAGTTTGTTTAAAGATGAACAAAATACCCAAGTTTCCGGAGAGGTAA